>NC_134358.1:30546518-30739018 GCF_048569485.1 Anomaloglossus baeobatrachus | reverse complement strand
CCACAGCAGAGCAGCCTCTACAAGCGACCTCCATCCTATAAATGGTCCAAGACGTCAGAAATAAAATATAAAGAGGCTCCCAACAGACCGGAATTACAGGAGATGCTCCACAACTTCTACAGCTACAAGTATAAGTCAAACCCAGAAGGAGTGAATCAAGCTGCAAAAGACCTCAACAAAATATTCCACACCATGGCCAAATTGTCCGACCTCAAACAAGTCAACTACAAGAGGCCAAAAGAAAAGCAGATCAATGGTTGGTTTGACAAAGAGTGTAAAGCCGTTCGAAAGACCCTGAGAACAGCCTCAAACAATAAACACAGAGACCCCAACAACCCAGACCTGAGGGAAGCCTATGACACCATACAAAAGCAGTACAAAACCATCCTCAGGAGGAAGAAGCAGAGCTACATCTCTACCAAACTTAGCCAACTCCAAGACGCCCTCCAAGACAACTCCTTCTGGGAAATATGGAACCACATGGACACAAAGAGCAAGAAAAAGAATGACACCCATATCCAAAATGGCAACATCTGGCTCCAGTACTTCAGAGACCTCTACAAAGACATCCCAAAAGAAGGACTTAGCCAAGAGCAGGAAAACATAACATCAAAACTAAAGGCAATGGAAGAGAAAATCAAAAACTTCCAAAACCCACTGGACACACCAATTACATTACAGGAAGTTGCAGAGAAAATCACTTCTATAAAGTGTAAAAAATCTAGTGGTCTGGATGGAATCCCCCCAGAGATGTTGAAGTACAGCCCACCAGAAATTCAAGCTGCAATGGTTAAACTGTTCAACATTGTGCTGAGTGCTGGTTACTTCCCTCATACCTGGAACCAAGGACTCATTACACCGATCCACAAGAGTGGGGACAGGTATGACCCTGCCAACTACAGAGGCATATGTGTCAGCAGTAACTTGGGAAAACTGTTCAACAGCATCCTAAACAAAAGGATCATCAGTTTCCTTACCAAGCACAATGTCTTGAGCAAAAGCCAAGCAGGGTTCGTGCCAAACCACCGCACCACGGACCACATCTACACCCTGCACAGTCTCATTCAGAGCCACGTCCACAATACAAAGCATGGGAAGATATACGCCTGCTTTGTAGACTTTAAAAAGGCCTTTGACTCAGTGTGGCACCCGGGCTTGTTCTTAAAAATGCTGGAAAGCGGAATAGGAGGAAAGACCTATGATGTCATCAAAAGCTCCTACACCGAGAACCTCTGCAGCGTGAGTGTGAACGGTAGAAGAACGGCCTATTTCCAGCAGAGCCGAGGAGTCAGACAGGGCTGCAGCCTAAGTCCAACGCTCTTCAATATTTACATCAATGAGCTGGCTACTGCTCTAGAATCTTCACCTGCTCCAGGTCTCACACTCCATGACGCCCAGGTGAAATTCTTGCTCTATGCAGATGACCTACTGCTGGTGTCACCAACCGAGAAAGGTCTCCAAGACAACCTACAAATCTTGGAGAAATTCAGCTCCACATGGGCACTACCGATCAATCTAAAGAAAACCAACATCATGGTGTTCCAGAAGAGAAAAAGAAGATTTGACCAGCATCCTTCATTTGTCCTAAACGGCTGCACTCTAACAGGAACAGACAAATACACCTACTTGGGCCTGGAAATTCACCAGTCAGGGAGCTTCAAACAAGCCATAGAGACCCTGAAAAACAAGGCCTGCAAAACCTTTTATGCCATCCGAAGGAAATTGTATCATCTGAAGCCACCAGTGAGGGTCTGGCTAAAAATCTTCGATTCCATCATTGCCCCAATCCTCCTGTACGGCAGCGAAGTCTGGGGCCCTCACACTTACCCAGATTGGTCAAGGTGGGATTCCAGCCCAACAGAAATATTCCACCTGGAATTCTGTAAGCACCTTCTCCAGGTCCATCGAAGCACCTCCAACAGCGCCTGTCGAGCTGAGCTGGGCAGATTCCCTCTACACCTAGCAGCTCTGAAGAGGTCACTATCATTTCAGGCTCACCTACAGAGTAGCAATCCAAACTCCCATCACCACAAAGCTCTGATATATATACGTGGGCCAGATGAACCAGGACCCCTGGCACAGCTCTCCCAAACCCAACTGGACAAAATAACCAATGACACCAGCCTGACAAGAACCAGAATCAGGAAGATGGTAGACGAGGGCCAGGAGAGGTATGTCAGTGACTGGAGGACCGACATCAACACCTCACAGAAACTGACCACGTACCAGAGACTACAGAGAGACTACAGACTGGCCCCATATCTGGAGAAACTCCCGGACCCCAGAGACCGCAGGACCCTGAGCCGATATAGACTCAGTGCCCACAGTCTAGCCATCGAATCCGGCCGTCACAAGCAGAGCTACAAGCCCAGGGAGGACAGACTGTGCCAACACTGTGACCTGGAGGCCCTGGAGGATGAAACCCACTTCCTGCTACACTGCACCAAGTACTCAGCAGTGAGGGACACTCACTTCAGGAGACTCTCCCATCTCTTCCCGGATTTCAGCTCCATGAAGGAGGAAGAGAAAATATATATCCTGCTGGGGGAAGAAGAGAGCGCAGTGGAGATAGCAGCGCAGTATGAGAGCGAATGCCATAGACTTCGAGAAAGAGAACTTTGATAAGCCATGGACTTCCATAGCCCCCCATCCCAGATGTGGCCCCCCAATCCCCACCCTGGATATGTCCCATCCACCGTTACCACAGTCCCACCGTAGATATGCCCCATCATAAGCCATGGACTTCCATAGCCCCCATCCTAGAAGTGCCCCCACAGTCCCCACCCTGGATGTGCCCCATCCATCCTTCCTACAGTCCCCACCCACCATCCCCACAGCCCCAGCCCCTAATGTACACTTGCTTTGGCAAAACTAATTTGTATTTGGTCCTGCCAATAAAGCTTATTTGATTTGATTTGATTTGATTTGATAGATAGATAGAAAGATAGATAGAGGGATAGATAGAGGGTTAGATAGATAGAGGGATAGATAGATAGATAGATAGATAGATAGATAGATAGACAGAGGGATAGATAGAGGGATAGATAGATAGATAGATAGATAGATAGATAGATAGATAGACAGATAGATAGATAGAGGGATAGATAGAGAGATAGATAGATAGATAGATAGATAGAGGGATAGATAGAGGGATAGATAGAGGGATAGATAGATAGATAGATAGATAGATAGATAGATAGATAGATAGATAGAGGGATAGATAGATAGATAGATAGATAGATAGAGGGATAGATAGATAGATAGAGGGATAGATAGAGGGATAGATAGATAGATTGATAGATAGATAGATAGATAGATAGAGGGATAGATAGATAGATAGATAGATAGATAGAGGGATAGATAGATAGATAGATAGATAGATAGAGGGGTAGATAGATAGATAGATAGATAGATAGATAGATAGATAGAGGGATAGATGGATAGATAGATAGATAGATAGATAGATAGATAGATAGATAGATAGATAGATAGATAGATAGATAGATAGATAGATAGAGGGATAGATAGATGGAGGGATAGATAGATAGATAGAGGGATAGATGGATAGATAGATAGATAGATAGAGGGATAGATAGATAGATGGAGAGATAGATAGATAGATAGATAGATAGAGGGATAGATAGATAGATAGATACATAGAGGGATAGATAGATAGATAGATAGAGGGATAGATAGATAGATAGATAGAGAGATAGATAGAGAGATATATAGATAGATAGATAGATAGATAGATAGATAGATAGATAGATAGATAGATAGATAGATAGAGGGATAGATAGATAGATAGATATATAGATAGATAGATAGATAGATAGATAGAGGGATAGATAGATAGATAGATATATAGAGAGATAGAGGGATAGATGGATAGATGGATAGAAAGATGGATAGAGGGATAGATAGATAGATAGATAGATAGATAGATAGATAGATAGAGGGATAGATAGATAGATAGATAGATAGAGGGATAGATATAGATAGATAGATAGATAGATAGAGGGATAGATAGATAGATAGATAGATAGAGGGATAGATAGATATATAGATAGAGGGATAGAGGGATAGATAGAGGCATAGATAGATATATAGATAGAGGGATAGAGGGATAGATAGATAGATAGAGGCATAGATAGATATGTAGATAGAGGGACAGATAGATAGATGGATAGAGGGATAAAGGGATAGATAGATAGATAGATAGATAGATAGAGAGATAGATAGATAGATAGATAGATAGATAGATAGATAGAAAGATAGATAGAGGGATAGATAGAGGGTTAGATAGATAGAGGGATAGATAGATAGATAGATAGATAGATAGATAGATAGATAGAGGGATAGATGGATAGATGGATAGAGGGATAGATAGATAGATAGATAGAGAGATAGAGGGATAGATGGATAGATGGATAGAGGGATAGATAGATAGATAGATAGAGGGATAGATGGATAGATGGATAGAGGGATAGATAGATAGATAGAGGGATAGAGGGATAGAGGGATAGATAGATAGATAGATAGATAGATAGATAGATAGATAGGTAGAGGGATAGATGGATAGAGGGATAGAGAGATAGAGGGATAGATAGATAGATAGATAGATAGATAGATAGATAGAGGGATAGAGGGATAGATGGATAGAGGGATAGAGGGATATATAGATAGATAGATAGATAGATAGATAGATAGATAGATAGCGGGATAGAGGGATAGATGGATAGATAGATAGATAGATAGATAGAGGGATAGAGGGATAGATAGATAGAGGGATAGATAGATAGATAGATAGAGGGATAGATGGATAGATGGATAGAGGGATAGATAGATAGATAGATAGATAGAGGGATAGAGGGATAGATGGATAAATGGATAGAGGGATAGATGGATATATGGATAGAGGGATAGATGGATAGATAGATAGATAGATAGATAGATAGAGGGATAGATAGATAGAGGGATAGATAGATAGATAGATAGATAGATAGATAGATAGATAGAGGGATAGAGGGATAGATGGATAGATAGATAGATGATAGATAGATAGAGGGATCGATAGAGATAGATAGATAGATAGATAGATAGAGGGATAGATAGATAGAGGGATAGATAGATAGATAGAGGGATAGATGGTTAGATGGATAGAGGGATAGATGGATAGATAGATAGATAGATAGATAGATAGAGGGATAGATAGATAGAGGGATAGATAGATAGAGGGATAGATAGATAGATAGATAGATAGATAGATAGAGGGATAGATAGATAGATAGAGGGATAGATAGATAGATAGAGGGATAGATAGATAGATAGATAGATAGACCTATCCACGTGCAGCATTAAAACATGGTTGCACGCTGTAACTTCAACCAGAGACTGAACTCCACGATGAGCGGTGACGTCACTCCGGATATTTGTGGTCATAGCTGGAGGTTCCCATGGCCCTCTACCTGTGACTAAAAGTAACCTGAGCCCAGCGGACCTCAATGAACTCTCACAGACCTGAATCTCCTGGCAGAAAACTGCACTTTTTTTGCCAATAGATGTAGATTTGGCGCTAAATTTTTTTTACCATATTTCTGCACCTCCTGGCAAAAAAACAGATCACTACCGCATGCAGTTTGATGAGGTAATGATGGGATTTTTTTTGTCAGGCGGTGTAGATTGGGTGCAGGAATATGGTGTAAAAATTTCAGCACCAAATCTGCATGACTTCGCACAAAAACAGTTTTGATGCCGTTTTGGTGCAGTTTGCTTCCAGGAGGTGCAAATTTGGTGTTGAAATCTAGCTCAGACATAATGATTAAGGGAGGAAACACACAAGAAATGCATTGATGCATATTCTGCTGTAGCGGTTTTCCTGTGACTGATGTCCCCTGTAGCTGAATTTTCCAAGCAATAAAGAAGAAATTGTTCATTTGAGCAGGACCATCCTGTTTTACTCATTCATTGTTCTGTTTTTTTGTCATTGGTTATGGCCATAGATGTAGCTAGGTTTTCCTTTTCATTAGGTGAAGATTCAGTAAGGAATCTTATCTCTATAAGACAAAAATTGGCCAATTCATCAGAGCCCAACAGCTAGCATCAAGGCGTATCTCTTTGTTGGCATCCTAACCTAATATGCCTCTATGCAAGATGGAAACCTACAATTTTACAGGGAGGTAGGATCTAGCTTAATTGACAATGCCTTAGGCTGAAGTCTACTAGAAATAACAAAGACTAACCAGAACCTCCAAACAGAACAAGACAAGTGTGAACAGGTGCAAGCTGAGAATTCAATTTAAAAAAAAAGCAAACAAACAAAGCAGGAGCACTCTGAAATGCTATAACATGCTAACATTGAATATAGAAATTTGCGCTGTAACTAAATTATCCACCAAAGTCACAGTGGTTTTCTAATATTTTCCTTGGCATCCATCACTAAGGGGTACTTTGCACACTACTACATCGCAAGCCAATGGCAGCGATGCTGAGCATGATAGTCCCCGCCCCCATCGCAGCAGCGATATCTTGTGATAACTGCCATAGCGAACATTATCGCTACGGCAGCTTCACATGCACATACCTGCCCTGCGATGTCGCTCTGGCCGGCGACCCGCCTCCTTCCTAAGGGGGTGGGTCGTGCGGCGTCACAACGACGTCACAAGGCAGGCGGCCAATAGAAGCGGAGGGGCAGAGATGAGCAGGACGTAAACATCCCGCCCACCTCCGACCTTCCGCATAGCCAGCGTGAGCCGCGGTGACACAGGTAAGCTGATGTTCCTCGCTCCTGTGGCTTCTCACACAGCGATGTGTGCTGCCGCAGGAACGAGGAACAACATCGTACCATCGCTGCAGCAAAATTATGAAAATGTCGGACACTACACCGATCATACGATTTCGACGCTTTTGCGTTCGTTAATCGTATCAAAAAGGATTCACATACTCCGATGTCGACAGCGACGCCGGATGTGTGTCACTTTCGATTTGACCCCACCGCATCGCAGCTGCGATGTCGTAGTGTGCAAAGTACCTCTGACTGGGCAGGATATGACTGGACTGTAGTTATGTATGTGATGCCCTGGTGCCGCCAAGTAGTCACAGAGGTACATTGCACCCTACATAACACCTTCCCACACAGGATTCCATCAGCCACAAAATCCTAGCCACCCCCCCAGGGTAGAAAGGACACACCAGTGGGTAGGACCAGGCGGATTAGGAGCACCCACCTAAGGGTATTGAGGATCCGGGGGCGGGAACGAGAAGAGAGGAGATCAGTCTGAGAGTTGAAAGTGAGAGGTCAAGTGGAGAGGAGTGGCAGTGACAGATGGTCAAAGGAGAAGCTGAGCCTAGTGAGGGTAGACAGGATAGTGGCCCTGGTCTGCTGGCTAGGTGGCAAGCGATGGACTGTGTCCAAAGGCAACGGGAATACGGTCTTGGGAGATCCAGAGTGGACCGGGACAGGGTTGGAGCCCGCCGATACCGACCGCGGAGATCCGGTCTGGAAACCATGCACAGGCGGGGTACCTGGACCCTAGTTAGAAGACGGTTGCAAGCCCCTTCTCTAATTCACCAGGCCGGGAGCAGGTTTCAGGCCTAGCTCCAGAAGTTTAGCCCAGATAGAGCTAAACGGCATCCCACCGTGGGGGATAGGGTATCCGCAAACAGCCACTGAGATTCCAAGGGTCAGCTTTCACGGGCACATCTCCCAACCAGAACATACCGGGAGCGGACTTCCCCGTTCCAGATGAAGTCGTCCAAAAGTGAGGAAAATTACACAGTGCCAGAGGAAGGGACATCGGTTCACCAGCCCGGGTGTGGGACCCGAGTACACCCGGACGCAGCAGCCGGCCACTGACTTTTGGTTTACCATTGGACTTGTGTGCAATTATTCCACATCGAGTATACCAACATCTCCATCCCACATCACATCGCTCCCTGTGTTCTGGACACTGCACCCCGGGGAATCTATCCCTACCCACGGAGGGGTTAACATCCAGCTGCCATCCCATCTCTGGTGCGCCCCTAACAGCAGCGGTGGTACCACACCTTACCACACACCATGGGTGGCATCACAAAGTGTTTACAGCAATCCCCGTCTCCACTTCTGTTGTGACCGCGCACGCTCCCATGGACACAACCAGAGCAAAAGATGTGAGGGTGCATGCGCCACCCTCTAGGCTGGAAAAATAGAATAGCAGGGGTTAACACAATCTTCAGAAAAAAAACACATACAACTGTATCAAAAAAACCTCACCAAAGGAGCCAGATCAAATGATGCATGCACACACAGAATGTGGTAAACCCTCCTTATAAAGGTGGCCGCATCGCAGGTGCAAGATTCTGATGATACAGCCACTCAACCCTCCAAGCTAGAAGGGAGGGTTTTTTCTAAATAAATTAGTGTAGGAACTCGCAAGTGTGAGAATCTTTGACGATGGATTGCGAGCTTCCATATTTTGGGCCAAATTATCAACCAATATCTCACTATTTGTGGTATGGCACATTTTATTCCTATATTTATTCCTATATTTATTCCACATTTGTGGCTATACATGTGAGCTGGCTAAAACCTTTTTTCTTCATAGGTTTATATTGTTCTCTGTAGCAGATGGGCAACCAGTGCAATAACTGGCACAAGGTGGAGGAATCGGTGTAGCAGCTGGATTGGAATACGATCTTGGCTGCCGCATTCAGAAAGGATTTGAGGGGGGAGTGTTTAGTAAGAGGGAGACCAATTAGTAGAGAGTTGCAATAGTTTAGAAGAGAAAGGATAGTAAGAGTTTTTGCAGAGCCAACGGTTCAAACAGGTTGAATTCTACAGATGTTTTTGAGGTGGAGGTGACATGAGCGAGCGAGTGATCAGATGTAGGGAGTGGAGGAGAGATCTCAATCAAACATGACACCAAGACAGTGGGCATGCTGCTGGGGCGTAATGGTAAAACCACATACGGAACTGTTAACATTGGGTTTAGGAAGGGTAGTAAAGGGATGAAACATGAGAAGTTCAGTTTTTGACAGATCCAGTTTTAGATAGAGGGAGGACATGATGGAGACAGCGGACAGACAATCGCTGGTATTTTGTGGAAATGCACTGGTGATGTCAGGAAAAAATATGTACAATTGGGTGTCGTCAGCATATAGATGGTGCTGAAAACTAAAACTACTAATGATTGGTCCAATAGTGGTGGTGTATAGCGAGAAGAGGAGGGGGCCTAGCTGGGGTGACAGACTGAAGAAGATGTGACGGAATATGGTCACTGGTGCAAGTAGAAGGGTGAGAAGATATGAGGAGCCAGGCAACTTCTTCTGTGACCGTTTGAAAAATAGAAAATGAGTTAGATGAAGTGCAGGATGGAGGAGACTGCGTGATATAGGATAAAACTAGGATAAAATTTCCTATCAGATATGGTCATTTTTTTCTTTAAAATAATTGGCCACAAGAGACCTGGTCAAGATACAAGCTGAGTGCCAGGATTCCATGAAAGTACGTACAGAAAACAGGGAGCAGGAGGAGACGTGGTCAAGATATAAGCCGAGGGCCAGGATTCCAGGAGAATATGTACAGAATACAGGGAGCAGGAGGAGACCTGGTCAAGTTACAAGCTGAGGGCCAGGATTCCAGGAGAGTAGGTACAGAATACAGGGAGCAGGCAGTGACGGGGTCAGGAGGAGATCCGAGATCAGAAGCCAGGAGGTAATGACAGGAGACTGGGAGCAAACAGAGCCGAGGTCAAGATACAAGCCGAGGGCAAGGATTCCAGGAGAATACGTACAGAATACAGGGAGCAGGAGGAGACCTGGTCAAGATACAAGCCGAGGGCTAGGATTCCAGGAGAGTATGTACAGAATACAGGGAGCAGGAGGAGACTTGGTCAAAATACAAGCCAAGGGCCAGGATTCCAGGAGAATACGTACAGAATACAGGGAGCAGGAGGAGACCTGGTCAAGATACAAGCCGAGGGCTAGGATTCCAGGAGAGTACATACAGAATACAGGGAGCAGGCAGTGACGGGGTCAGGAGTAGGTCCGAGATCAGAAGCCAGGAGGTAATGACAAAAACAGGGAGACAGGCAGAGAAGAGTCAACAACAGTCCAGAGTCAAAGACCAGATCACTAAACACTACGGGAGTTGAGAGCACTACTGTATAACCAGTAAGTACGACTGGCAACATTCCGTGCAAGCATGCTCCCTAATGAAGCAAAGCAATCACCAGGAAGGAGGAGCATCCGTCTAGGCACCTCACAGGACCACCGTAGAACCCAGAGCTGAGAGGAAACCCATCCATAGGTGCTCACAACAAAGAGCAGAGCATCCAAACCTGCAAAAAACTCGATGGAATAGCAAATACCAGCTCAGCACGAGAGCATGGCAGAACATAGCCACACAAGATACTCCGTGCATCGGAACCGTAACACAAAGTTCTTATATGATTTTTGTATTTTTGGTTTATGAAACCTTGAAGGTATTTAGGAGTTCTTGAAAGATAAACTTGTTCTTTGATATAGTAAAAAAAAATTGTATCTCCCGTTATGTTAATCTACTATATTTTTTAAAACTGAATATTTAATAAATATTTAAAGAAGCAGATATTATGTCTTCCCTTCTGTGACCTTACCTGTCCTATTTTAATATAATTTATTGAACCGATCGCCAAGGAATGTACTTCCTCTATCCTTTGATATCACATACCAGATGCCGGCAGATTACCGTCTATGAACTTCACACAGTGACATGAACAATATGACATTGAAAGATAGGTGTGAACACATTAAGTATGGCGGTGGAGTGTTTTTCCCTCCGCCATCTGCCCTTGTCTAAGAAAAAACCTTCAGCAATATAGAAAATGCACACATAGTAAACAAATGTGTCCTTGGAGGCCATGAGAGAAAGCTTAAAGCTCGGCAGAGAGACGACTCAAACAAAACAGATCCATTGAGGGAATAATGATACCTACAAGCCTGGGATTATCTACATCCAGAAGAAATAAAATGTGTTATTAAAAACATACACGCTCTAAGTAATGACGCTGGAGGAGTCATCAAGGAAATGAGGCTGACATTACTGGCGGATTGAGTCCCGGGATCCGAACATGGCACATAAATCGGAATACACGCAAAGCCTGTAGGGGTGGAACCCAGCAGTCCATTAGGAAAATGAGGTCAGAAGGCAAAATCATATTTCAGCGAGACGCAGAGGGTGAAAATATATATAAACCATACATAAAAATGTGAGTACATCCCATCCCATTTTTGTAAATATTTTATTATATCTTTTCACGGGACAGCACTGCAGATCTGACCCTTTGATACAATGTGCAGTGTCAGTGCGCAGCTTGTATAACAGTGTAAATTTGGTGTTCCCTCTAAATAACACAACACACAGCCATTAAAGTCTAAACTGCTGGCAGCAAAAGTGAGTACACCCCTGTATGAATATGGAAAAATTGTGCCCAATTAGCCATTTTCCCACCCCCGGTGTAATGTGACTCATTAGTGTTATAAGGTGTCAGGTGTGAATGGGGGGGCAGATGTTACATTTGGTGTTATCGCTCACACACTCTCTCATACTGGTGACTGGAAGCTCAACTGGAAGCTCAAGCTCAACTCCAAATGGCAAACAATTCTCTGAGGATCCGAAAAAAAGAATTGTTTGTCTATATAAATCTATATATATATCTGTCCTCACCTATTGTACCATCACCCATTCCCTATAGACTGTGAGCCCTCGCGGGCAGGGTCCTCTCTCCTCCTGCACCAGTCTGTTTTGTACTGTTAATGATTGTTGTATGTATACCCTCTTTTACTGTAAAGTGCCATGGAATAAATGGCGCTATAAAAATAAATAATAATAATAATAATAATATATAAAGATGGCCGGGTGTAACACCTGCCTGGATCAACAGACTCAGGTGGGATGTAATGGACAGGCTAGAGGGAAGCCACTCACCAAGCAGGACCCCCAGAATCCTGAAACCCTTTAACCCCTATACAGGGATTTGGAATTACACAGGGCCCTGGAGATCACTACCTGTGGAAGGCTGCAGTCCGATGAGAGTAGCCGTCAGGCAGGGTCAAACCAGGAATAGCAGAACAGGGACAGAATCGGAAGGCAAGGACCTAATCAGAAAACGGAGCAGAGGTCAAATCCAGATCGGGCAGCGAGGTACAAAAACAGCAGGCAGAAGGGTAGTCAGGAAACACGCAGAAGTCAGCACACAGGAATCACAAAACAGAATAGGAAGTAACAGGAGCCAGGAAAATCAGAACTATCTCTGGCAGAGGTCAGCAGACAGGAGGGGGAAGAAGAAGTGTGTGGTGTCTTCCCATTGGCTGTAGCTGAACGCTGGCAACTTCAGCTGGAAGACAAACGCCACCCACAGTCAGCCAGTGGTACTGCAGATCCCAAGATAACCCAGCCCAGTGGATGATCGGAGCCTTCGCCCACAGGTGCCGTTGGCATCGACTTCTCTCCCATCAGCAGCACCATCCACGGTAGGAACATGGCGTCGCCTGGCGATCAGAGCAGAAGTCGCTGGAGCGGACTCCGGTGGTGACGTATCACCGGGGCTATAAGAAGATTGCCAACACCCTGACACTGAACTGCAGCATAGTGGCCATGACCATACAGCGGTATAACAAAACAGGATCCACTCAGTACAGGACTTGCCATGGTCGACTAAAGAAATTGAGTGCACGTGCTCAGCATCATATCCAGAGGTTGTCTTTTCAAAATAGATGTATGAGTGCTGCCAGTATTGCTGCAGAGTTTAAAGGGGTGGGGGGGTCCGCCTGTCGGTGCTCAGACCATATGCCGCATACTGCAGAGGTTACAGGGGTGAGGGATCTGCCTGTCAGTGCTCAGACCATATGCTACACACTGCAGAGGTTACAGGGGTGGGGTGATCTGCTTGTCAGTGCTCACACCATACACCGCACAATGCAGCAAATTGATCTACATGCCTGATGTCCCAGAGAGAAGCCTCTTCTAAAGATGATGCACAAGAAATACCGCAATCCATGTGCTGAAGACAAGCAGACTAAGGACATGGATTACTGGAACCATGTCCTGTCATCTGATGAGACCAAGATAAGTGTATTTGGTTCAGATGATGTAAAGCGTGTGTGATGGCAGCCAGGTGAGAAGTATAAAGACAAGTGTGTCCTGCCTACAGACAGGCATGGTGGTGGAGGGTCATGGTTTGGGGCTGCATGAGTGCCGCCGGCTGTGGGCAGCTCATTGAAGGAACCATGAATGCCAACATGTCCTGAATGATTGCTCTCAGTGAGAGAAACAAATGAACTAAACATGTCCTGAGTCATACTAAGGCCGCTTTCACACATCCAGCTTTTCTTCACTTTGTCGGATCCGGCACGCTCCTGTACAGTGTATATAGTACAATGGCCGCGCAACAAGCTTAGGTTACGTGCTGTTATGTGACCGGAGCATGTGACCAGGAAGTTGCAGCGCGGTCATTGTACTGTATATGACTCGCCCACTCCAGGGCTATGGGACACCCGGTGCCGAGCCGGACTAGTCCGGTGGTAGTCAGTGGTGGCTGGGCCCGGCTCCGTGGCCCTGGTGGGTGTCAGTAAAATATGTGGCTTGCTTGTTAATGGTTGTGTTCGTGACGCCACCTGTGGTATGCGGCTAATAAGCCGCCGCTGCTGTGTGAGGCCTCCGGGATGATGTTATGGCAGCAATGGTAGTACTGCTCCCCACAGGTGGAGCAATGCCCGGGGCACAGTTGGTGCTTGTGAATGTCTATGCAGCTGCAATAACAGAGACCACTCCAAAGGTGCAGTTCAAGTTCTTTACTCACACTTCTTGCCACAGCTGCAGGGACCCTTGGACTGCTGGGACCACTGTCAGGGACCTCCGCCGTTTCTGGGTGATTCAGAGAGTGAAAGCCGGTGCCCTTCTCTTAGTGTCTCTTTCTTCGGCTGTCTTCCCTAGCCTTGCCTTTGTTAGGATGGACCTGGCTTGGCCTCCACAACAGCCTCCAGGCTGGGGGGTCACCTGTCGGCTGATTACCCCTTTTCTGGATGTCTGCTATGGGTTCTGGCCCTGGGAGCTTACAACGTCCCTGGGCCTCGGTTTTTACTGTTTGGAGATTGTCTTTGCACTCCTCCAGTCTCTAGGGACCGTCCCCTGTCGCAGCTTAATCACTCCACCGATGTTAATGTGGAACAGGCCACCGCAGCCTGCAACTACCCGTGGCGCCTCTAGGCCCTCTCTTCGGTACCTATCAAGGACTGCTCGTGGTACCTCCAGGACTACCCGTGGCCCTGCGACCCTTTCTTTCTCTGCGTGGTGTCACCTGGACCTCTGGGTCCCAGGGTCTTCACCAGGAAGCGTCTCCTTCAGTTCCTCTGCTCCTGTCTGACTTGGAGCTTTCTTTCCTTCTTTCTTTCTTTCTTTTCTTTCTCCTCCTTGCCTGCCTCCAGCAGGCCTCCTCCTCCCTCCTTTCTCTCGTTCTTCTCCTCCAACTACATGCTGCTTCTCTCACTCCCTGAGGTAAACTGAAACTAATTTGACCTTCCTTTCTCTATCTGCTCTCTGGTGGCTCCTCCCACCTCCCCAGTTGCTAAGCTACCACCCTATGGGAGCAGGGATGGGTCTTACAGCCCCTCTCAGCATGCAGCATGGGAGGGTTGCCTGCCACTTTCCCTGGTCCCAGTATGTACCTAACAATGGGTGTAGTGTGGATTTACCAGGGAACTGGAGTTCACTCTCTTCCTCTCCCAGAATGGGGCATCACACCGCTGATGGGGTGCAATGACCTGTGGCGACGGAAGCCTCAGGGGCGCCACACTCCCCCACAGCAAATCCCAGCACGTCCTCGGGCTGAAAAACAACAAAAACATGTGGAGAAACTGCAAAACATTTTTTTGGTATGCAAAACATAAAACAATAAAACATTTCTTCCCTTTATGGGAGGCACAATCACTTTAACGTTGCAAACTTCTTATAAAGAAACTATGTGTGCACTTTCAGTTCATTGCACAGTTTGGGCACTTCCCCCATAATTCTGGTAGGGGGCACAACGGGTGCAACTATCTACATTTTCGGCTACAACAAGTCCAGTAGCCCGGCAGTTCGTTCCTTTCAATCAAACACTAATGGGACAAATCAACCAGCCATTAAGTCCAATGGCCTGGTTACATAGGACACATAAACAACATACCAGCCACTAAGTCCAGTGGCCTGGTAGGACATAACACATACACTTCCACCGGGGCCCACATTCCAGTTCAGTGGCCCGGTAGCACATAACATGGGGGGGTGACGTCTTCAAAAAGCATCAGGGGCAGTACAGCAGGAAAGGGTGTCATCTTCGAAAAGAATGAGGGGCAAAACACAAGGGACTTCTTCAAAAAGAATGAGGGGCTATGTACAGTTCAGCTGCTTCTTACTTCTTTACATGTAGGGATTCTTCTCTGGCTCCCCACCTGGCAGCAGGTAGACAGCGGTCAGCACAGTCTGCGTCTGCTGGTCTTGGCGGGCCGCGCCTGGCATGGCGGCGGCCTGTATTGGAGTCGCTGCTGCGGTGTGGATGGGCGCCGCTCCGGCGGCAAAATCTTGGCGGGCCGCACCTGGCGTGGCTGCGGCCCGGATCGGCGTCGCCGCGCCGGGCGTCCCTCCAGGGACCACGGGAATGGCAGCGGGGGTTGGGGCTCTCGCGCCGGCAGGGGCATTAAATGACTCACCCCTCAGTAGCATCTCCAGTGTTCTGGTGGTCGCTGGCCTGCTGCAGGGTGCTGGTATCGGAGCTGCGGTGGTGGCACGCGCGCCTGCAGGAGGACTGGGCAGGAACCCCACCTGGCAATCCGGGCTCCGCCGGTTGGGGGTGACACTCTCTTTACCCGGCTCTGCAGCGGCTGCTGGACCTTCTCCGCTCTCCAGGACGCAGGACACCACCCGGTTCTGAGGTGCGTGTCCCGGCTCGGCCACTCCTCCTCTGGCCGCTCGTTGCTCGGCGTCCATCATCTCAGCTTCTTCACGCGCCATCTTTTCTTCCTCCGCTCTCTATCGCGGGCACTGCTTCGCGCTCTTTTCTTGGACAAGGGGGCGGGGCTTCTCTTTGCGCCCTTTCTTCTTGCACGCCCCCCTTCTTCCCGCCCTAAGCAGCGCTAATGGCGGCGGTTTCTCAGTAAAGTACACAGTCTGTCACACGGTTCTCCAGGCGCACAGTACCCGGTTAGACCGGGCACGAAATCCTGTTCGTGACGCCAAAAGTTGACTCGCCCACCCCAGGGCTATGGGACACCCGGTGCCGGGCCGGACTAGTCCGGTGGTAGTCAGTGGTGGCTGGGCCCGGCTCCGTGGCCCTGGTGGGTGTCAGTAAAATATGTGGCTTGCTTGTTAATGGTTGTGTTCGTGACGCCACCTGTGGTATGCGGCTAATTAGCCGCCGCTGCTGTGTGAGGCCTCCGGGATGATGTTATGGCAGCAATGGTAGTACTGCTCCCCACAGGTGGAGCAATGCCCGGGGCACAGTTGGTGCTTGTGAATGTCTATGCAGCTGCAATAACAGAGACCACTCCAAAGGTGCAGTTCAAGTTCTTTACTCACACTTCTTGCCACAGCTGCAGGGACCCTTGGACTGCTGGGACCACTGTCAGGGACCTCCGCCGTTTCTGGGTGATTCAGAGAGTGAAAGCCGGTGCCCTTCTCTTAGTGTCTCTTTCTTCGGCTGTCTTCCCTAGCCTTGCCTTTGTTAGGATGGACCTGGCTTGGCCTCCACAACAGCCTCCAGGCTGGGGGGTCACCTGTCGGCTGATTACCCCTTTTCTGGACGTCTGCTATGGGTTCTGGCCCTGGGAGCTTACAACGTCCCTGGGCCTCGGTTTTTACTGTTTGGAGATTGTCTTTGCACTCCTCCAGTCTCTAGGGACCGTCCCCTGTCGCAGCTTAATCACTCCACCGATGTTAATGTGGAACAGGCCACCGCAGCCTGCAACTACCCGTGGCGCCTCTAGGCCCTCTCTTCGGTACCTATCAAGGACTGCTCGTGGTACCTCCAGGACTACCCGTGGCCCTGCGACCCTTTCTTTCTCTGCGTGGTGTCACCTGGACCTCTGGGTCCCAGGGTCTTCACCAGGAAGCGTCTCCTTCAGTTCCTCTGCTCCTGTCTGACTTGGAGCTTTCTTTCCTTCTTTCTTTCTTTCTTTTCTTTCTCCTCCTTGCCTGCCTCCAGCAGGCCTCCTCCTCCCTCCTTTCTCTCGTTCTTCTCCTCCAACTACATGCTGCTTCTCTCACTCCCTGAGGTAAACTGAAACTAATTTGACCTTCCTTTCTCTATCTGCTCTCTGGTGGCTCCTCCCACCTCCCCAGTTGCTAAGCTACCACCCTATGGGAGCAGGGATGGGTCTTACAGCCCCTCTCAGCATGCAGCATGGGAGGGTTGCCTGCCACTTTCCCTGGTCCCAGTATGTACCTAACAATGGGTGTAGTGTGGATTTACCAGGGAACTGGAGTTCACTCTCTTCCTCTCCCAGAATGGGGCATCACACCGCTGATGGGGTGCAATGACCTGTGGCGACGGAAGCCTCAGGGGCGCCACACTCCCCCACAGCAAATCCCAGCACGTCCTCGGGCTGAAAAACAACAAAAACATGTGGAGAAACTGCAAAACATTTTTTTGGTATGCAAAACATAAAACAATAAAACATTTCTTCCCTTTATGGGAGGCACAATCACTTTAACGTTGCAAACTTCTTATAAAGAAACTATGTGTGCACTTTCAGTTCATTGCACAGTTTGGGCACTTCCCCCATAATTCTGGTAGGGGGCACAACGGGTGCAACTATCTACATTTTCGGCTACAACAAGTCCAGTAGCCCGGCAGTTCGTTCCTTTCAATCAAACACTAATGGGACAAATCAACCAGCCATTAAGTCCAATGGCCTGGTTACATAGGACACATAAACAACATACCAGCCACTAAGTCCAGTGGCCTGGTAGGACATAACACATACACTTCCACCGGGGCCCACATTCCAGTTCAGTGGCCCGGTAGCACATAACATGGGGGGGTGACGTCTTCAAAAAGCATCAGGGGCAGTACAGCAGGAAAGGGTGTCATCTTCGAAAAGAATGAGGGGCAAAACACAAGGGACTTCTTCAAAAAGAATGAGGGGCTATGTACAGTTCAGCTGCTTCTTACTTCTTTACATGTAGGGATTCTTCTCTGGCTCCCCACCTGGCAGCAGGTAGACAGCGGTCAGCACAGTCTGCGTCTGCTGGTCTTGGCGGGCCGCGCCTGGCATGGCGGCGGCCTGTATTGGAGTCGCTGCTGCGGTGTGGATGGGCGCCGCTCCGGCGGCAAAATCTTGGCGGGCCGCACCTGGCGTGGCTGCGGCCCGGATCGGCGTCGCCGCGCCGGGCGTCCCTCCAGGGACCACGGGAATGGCAGCGGAGGTTGGGGCTCTCGCGCCGGCAGGGGCATTAAATGACTCACCCCTCAGTAGCATCTCCAGTGTTCTGGTGGTCGCTGGCCTGCTGCAGGGTGCTGGTATCGGAGCTGCGGTGGTGGCACGCGCGCCTGCAGGAGGACTGGCAGGAACCCCACCTGGCAATCCGGGCTCCGCCGGTTGGGGGTGACACTCTCTTTACCCGGCTCTGCAGCGGCTGCTGGACCTTCTCCGCTCTCCAGGACGCAGGACACCACCCAGTTCTGAGGTGCGTGTCCCGGCTCGGCCACTCCTCCTCTGGCCGCTCGTTGCTCGGCGTCCATCATCTCAGCTTCTTCACGCGCCATCTTTTCTTCCTCCGCTCTCTATCGCGGGCACTGCTTCGCGCTCTTTTCTTGGACAAGGGGGCGGGGCTTCTCTTTGCGCCCTTTCTTCTTGCACGCCCCCCTTCTTCCCGCCCTAAGCAGCGCTAATGGCGGCGGTTTCTCAGTAAAGTACACAGTCTGTCACACGGTTCTCCAGGCGCACAGTACCCGGTTAGACCGGGCACGAAATCCTGTTCGTGACGCCAAAAGTTGACTCGCCCACCCCAGGGCTATGGGACACCCGGTGCCGGGCCGGACTAGTCCGGTGGTAGTCAGTGGTGGCTGGGCCCGGCTCCGTGGCCCTGGTGGGTGTCAGTAAAATATGTGGCTTGCTTGTTAATGGTTGTGTTCGTGACGCCACCTGTGGTATGCGGCTAATTAGCCGCCGCTGCTGTGTGAGGCCTCCGGGATGATGTTATGGCAGCAATGGTAGTACTGCTCCCCACAGGTGGAGCAATGCCCGGGGCACAGTTGGTGCTTGTGAATGTCTATGCAGCTGCAATAACAGAGACCACTCCAAAGGTGCAGTTCAAGTTCTTTACTCACACTTCTTGCCACAGCTGCAGGGACCCTTGGACTGCTGGGACCACTGTCAGGGACCTCCGCCGTTTCTGGGTGATTCAGAGAGTGAAAGCCGGTGCCCTTCTCTTAGTGTCTCTTTCTGCGGCTGTCTTCCCTAGCCTTGCCTTTGTTAGGATGGACCTGGCTTGGCCTCCACAACAGCCTCCAGGCTGGGGGGTCACCTGTCGGCTGATTACCCCTTTTCTGGACGTCTGCTATGGGTTCTGGCCCTGGGAGCTTACAACGTCCCTGGGCCTCGGTTTTTACTGTTTGGAGATTGTCTTTGCACTCCTCCAGTCTCTAGGGACCATCCCCTGTCGCAGCTTAATCACTCCACCGATGTTAATGTGGAACAGGCCACCGCAGCCTGCAACTACCCGTGGCGCCTCTAGGCCCTCTCTTCGGTACCTATCAAGGACTGCTCGTGGTACCTCCAGAACTACCCGTGGCCCTGCGACCCTTTCTTTCTCTGCGTGGTGTCACCTGGACCTCTGGGTCCCAGGGTCTTCACCAGGAAGCGTCTCCTTCAGTTCCTCTGCTCCTGTCTGACTTGGAGCTTTCTTTCCTTCTTTCTTTCTTTCTTTTCTTTCTCCTCCTTGCCTGCCTCCAGCAGGCCTCCTCCTCCCTCCTTTCTCTCGTTCTTCTCCTCCAACTACATGCTGCTTCTCTCACTCCCTGAGGTAAACTGAAACTAACTTGACCTTCCTTTCTCTATCTGCTCTCTGGTGGCTCCTCCCACCTCCCCAGTTGCTAAGCTACCACCCTATGGGAGCAGGGATGGGTCTTACAGCCCCTCTCAGCATGCAGCATGGGAGGGTTGCCTGCCACTTTCCCTGGTCCCAGTATGTACCTAACAATGGGTGTAGTGTGGATTTACCAGGGGACCGGAGTTCACCCTCTTCCTCTCCCAGAATGGGGCATCACACCGCTGATGGGGTGCAATGACCTGTGGCAACGGAAGCCTCAGGGGCGCCACATATACACTGTATGGGAGCGCGCCGGATCCAACAAAGTGAATAAAAAACGGATATGTGAAAGTTGCCTATAGCAGATCATAATCCAGTATTAATACATGATAATGAACCCAAACACACCTCCAAGAAGATCATTGCCTCCCTAAAGAAACTGAGGGTAAAGTTGATGGACTGGCCAAGCATTTCCAGAGTTAAACTCTATTGATAATCTGGGGAGACTCCTCAAACAGAAGGTGGAGGAGTGCAAGGTCTGTAATATCCACCAGCTCAGTGATGTTGTCATGGAGGATGGAAGAGGATCCATCGGCTCCTTCGAAGCTCTAGTGAATTCTATGCCCAAGAGTGTTAAGGGCATGCTTGAAAATAATGGTGACGATACAAATTATTGACACTTTGGGCACAATTTGGCCATCTTCACTTAGGGGTGTACTCACTTTTGTTGCCAACGGTTGGAATATTAATGATTTTGTGTTGAGTTATTTAAAGGGTACCAAATTTAGCCTGTTTTACAAGCTGCACACTCACACTGTACATTGTATCACAGAGTCAGATCTGCAGTGTTGTCCCATGTAAAGATGTAATAAAATACAAAGATGTGAGGGGTGTATTCATTTTTGTTCTGATATCCTGTAAATATATATATATATATATATATATATATAAATATATGTAAATATATATAAATATATGTAAATATATATCTATATATATAATTGCCTTATTCTGTCTGTCTGTCTGTCTGTCTTGCTCCAAAATTGTGTCCTTACGGTGACACAAAGCTGATTGGCCGCTGGGCTCGCCATGGCCCCGCACGGATTGGCCGCTCGCCTCGCCTCGGCTCCGCCCCCCCAACGGATTGGTCGCTCGCCTCGGCCTGGCCCCGCCCTCCGCATGGATTGCCCGCTCGCCTCGGCCCTCCGCACGCATCGCCAGACATAACCTTGCGCTGCTGGGATCATGACGGAGCCGGTGTACGCTGGTAACCATTATACACATCAGGTAACTAAGGTCCCTTGGTTACCCGATGTGTATCATAGTTACCAGCATACACCGGCTCCGTCACGATCCCAGCAGCGCCAGACATACCCTTGCGATGCTGGGATCGTGACGGAGCCGGTGAACGCTGGTAACCATTATACACATAGTTACCCGATATGTATCATAGTTACCAGCGTACACCGGATCCCGGTACACATGTGCAGGGAGCCGGCATTATACTCCTCTCCCCCAAGGACTACTCCTCCTATTATAGTCCTCCTATTATACTCCTCTCTGAGTATAATAGGAGAACTATTATAGCATGGGGGATGGAGCACGATGGGGGGGTGCGCAGCATGGGGGATGTAGCACGATGGGGAGTGCGCAGCATGGGGGATGGAGCACGATGGGGAGTGTGCAGCATGGGGGATGGAGCACGATGGGGGGTGCGCAGCATGGGGGATGGAGCACGATGGGGGGTGCGCAGCATGGGGGATGGAGCACGATGGGGGGTGCGCAGCATGGGGGATGGAGCACGATGGGGGGTGCGCAACATGGGGAATGGAGCACGATGGGGAGTGCGCAGCATGGAGGATGGAGCACAATGGGGAGTGCACAGCATGGGGGATGGAGCACGATGGGGAGTGCGCAGCATGGGGGATGGAGCACGATGGGGGTGCGCAGCATGGGGGATGGAGCACGATGGGGGGTGCACAGCATGGGGGATGGAGCACGATGGGGAGTGCACAGCATGGGGGATGGAGCACGATGGGGAGTGTGCAGCATGGGGGATGGAGCACGATGGGGGGGTGCGCAGCATGGGGGATGGAGCACGATGGGGGGTGCGCAGCATGGGGGATGGAGAACGATGGGGGGTGCGCAGCATGGGGGATGGAGCACGATAGGGGGTGCGCAGCATGGAGGATGGAGCACGATGGGGGGTGCGCAGCATGGGGGATGGAGCACGATGGGGGGTGCGCAGCATGGGGGATGGAACACGATGGGGAGTGCGCAGCATGGGGGATGGAGCACGATGGGGAGTGCGCAGCATGGGGGATGGAGCACGATGGGGAGTGCGCAGCATGGGGGATGGAGCACGATGGGGGGTGCGCAGCATCGGGGATGGAGCACGATGGGGAGTGCGCAGCATGGGGGATGGAGCACAATGGGGGGTGCGCAGCATCGGGGATGGAGCACGATGGGGAATGCGCAGCATGGGGGATGGAGCACGATGGGGGTTGGGCAGCATGGGGGATGGAGCACGATGGGGGTGCGCAGCATGGGGGATGGGGCACGATGGGGGGTGCGCAGCATGGGGGATGGAGCACGATGGGGGGTGCGCAGCATGGGGGATGGGGCACGATGGGGGGTGCGCAGCATCGGGGATGGAGCACGATGGGGAGTGCGCAGCATGGGGGATGGAGCACGATGGGGGGTGCGCAGCATCGGGGATGGAGCACGATGGGGAATGCGCAGCATAGGGGATGGAGCACGATGGGGGTTGGGCAGCATGGGGGATGGAGCACGATGGGGGTGCGCAGCATGGGGGATGGGGCACGATGGGGGGTGCGCAGCATGGGGGATGGAGCACGATGGGAGGTGCACACCTCCCCCCAACACACACACACACAACACACCACACACACACACTGGGAACCTCAAACACTGCCCTACACAGACACCCACACACACAGACAACGCCGCACACACACAACACCCAACACACAAACACCACGGCATACATAAATATACGCACATACCGCACAACACACACATTGCACAAAACATACCTCCCCCCAAAACACACCACACCCACACAAACTGCGCAACACACACACACACAATGCTCCACAAACAACGCAACACACGCAACACACATACAACACCGCTCTCACCCCCCGGCACACCCAGACAACACCCAGAACATGTACAGCGCCCTACACAAACACTTGGTAACTACACACAACAACATCTATATATATATATATATATATATATATATAACAAAAATCATACATGAACTACACAATACGTAAATTCTAGAATACCCGATGCGTAGAATCGGGCCACCTTCTAGTATATATATATATATATATATACATATATATATAAATATATATATATATATATATATATATACATATATATCATACTAGCTGTAGTACCCGGCGCTGCCCAGGATAGTAACTGTCTCTCTGTTTCTCTCCCCCTCTCCCTCTCTCCCTCTCTCTGTCTGTCTCCCTCTCTGTCTGTGTCTCTATCTGTCTCTCTGTCTGTCTCTTTCTATCTGTCTCTTTCCATGTCTATCTCTGTCTGTCTCTCTATCTCTTTGTCTGTCTCTTTCTATCTGTCTCTGTGTGTCTGTCTCTGTCTGTCTCTCTGTCTGTCTCTTTCCTTGTCTGTCTCTGCCTATCTGTTTGTGTGTCTCTGTCTGTCTCTTTCTGTATGTCTGTCTGCCTGTCTCTTTCCTTGTCTGTCTCTGCCTATCTGTTTCTGTGTCTCTGTCTGTCTGTCTCTGTCCGTGTGTCTCTGTGTGTCTGTCTGTCTCTGTGTGCGTCTGTCTGTCTCTTTCCCTGTCTGTCTCTCTCTGTCTCTATCTCTCTCTCTGTCTCTCTTTCTGTATGTCTCTGTATGTCTCTGACTCTCTGTCTCTCTTTACCTCTCTGTCTGTCTCTTTGTCTCTCTGTCTGTCTCTGTTTTTTTTCCTGTCTGTCTCTTTCCCTGTCTGTCTTTCTCTTCCTGTCTCTGTCTGTGTCTCTCTGTCTGTCTTTCTCTTTCCCTGTCTCTGTCTGTGTCTCTCTGTCTTTCTCTTTCCCTGTCTGTCTTTGTCTGTCTGTATCTTTGTCTGTTTCTTTCCCTATCTGTCTGGCTCTTTCTCTTTCTTTCTATGTCTCTATCTTTCTCTGTCTGTCTCTTTCCCTATCTGTCTCTTTCCTTGTCTGTGTCTGTCTGGCTTTTTCCCTGTGCGCCTCTATCTGTCTGTTTCTTTGTCTGACTATTTGTCTGTCTGTCTCTGTCTTTCTGTCACTAACCTTGTCTCTCTGTCTGTCTCTTCCTCTGTCTGCCTGCCTCTGTTGTCTGAAAAATAAATATAGCTCCGGCACTCCTTAGAAGAAAATGCAAAAAGTCTCGGGTGGTGCTGAATGCGTTTTTATTAAACCAAAAATGAAGTCTGTCCCATAACGTTTCGGTCTACATCAGACCTTTATCAAGGGATCTATCAGACTGTGACCGTGTAACCCAGGTAGTGTGTCAGGCCAATCGCACGAGAAATGGGAAGAGTCTCGTTGGCAACACCTTGGGGGGCGAGATACTATTTGTATTGTGCGCATGTGCTGACGGGCGGAAAAAGGAGGGGGAGGGGGAAACCCAATTTAATATGCAGGGTATTATGCCCAAAGAAGCAGCCTGAATAATCAGGGTTGAAATCACAATCACAGTGGTCTCGGTCAGAGGTAAGGACCGTGTATTTCCAGTCAAGCAGTAAGGGATGTCATATGGCTTCTAAATGTATCTGCCGTACACTAAGGTATCATTGTGACAGAGCATCCGGTCTACACACACCCACCCGGACACAGGCACAGTCCAGCGCTGGTTACATGTCCCCTATCTTTCTCCTGACGATCCTCCACGGGTTTTACCCTGTTAAGCTTGCAGCTGGTTCTGTCGCCTAGCACCCAGATCGTATGGTAATCCACCACAATGATACCTTAGTGTACGGCAGATACATTTAGAAGCCATATGACATCCCTTACTGCTTGACTGGAAATACACGGTCCTTACCTCTGACCGAGACCACTGTGATTGTGATTTCAACCCTGATTATTCAGGCTGCTTCTTTGGGCATAATACCCTGCATATTAAATTGGGTTTCCCCCTCCCCCTCCTTTTTCCGCCCGTCAGCACATGCGCACAATACAAATAGTATCTCGCCCCCCAAGGTGTTGCCAACGAGACTCTTCCCATTTCTCGTGCGATTGGCCTGACACACTACCTGGGTTACACGGTCACAGTCTGATAGATCCCTTGATAAAGGTCTGATGTAGACCGAAACGTTATGGGACAGACTTCATTTTTGGTTTAATAAAAACGCATTCAGCACCACCCGAGACTTTTTGCATTTTCTTCTAAGGAGTGCCGGAGCTATATTTATTTTTCTGAGGTTGATTTTTCTCCAGAGCACCCAACTAGATAGTGAGCAAGGCTTATTTTTTCTATTGCCTCTGTTGTCTGTCTGTCTGTCTCTTTCCCTGTCTGTCTGTCTCTGCTTGTCTCTTTCCCTGTCTCTCTGTCTGTCTCTTCCTCTGTTTGCATCTGTTTGTCTGCCTCTGTATGTCTGTCTCTGTCTTCCTCTTTCCCTGTCTGTCTGTCTCTGTCTGTCTCTTTCCCTGTCTGTCTGCTTCTTTCCTTGTCTGTCTCTGTCTGTTTGTCTCTGTCTCTTTCCCTGTCTGCCTCTTTCTCTGTCTGTCTATCTCTCTGTCTCTGTCTGTCTGTGCCTATGTCTGACTATGCCTATGTCTATCTGTCTCTCTGTCTCTCTATCCATCTCTCCACTGATATCATATTACCTCACACATAAGCTCCTTATACTAAGGGTTACTTTACACGTTGCGACATCGCTACTGTTATATCGTTGGGGTCACGTCGTTAGTGACGCACATCCGGCGCCGATAGCGACATCGCAACGTGTACATCCTAAGTGCGATGATGAACGAGCACAGAAACGTAAAAAATCGCTGATCTGTGTAACGTCGTTCATTTCCATAATGTCGCTACATCAGGAGATACGATGTTGTTTGTCGCTCCTGCGGTGTCACACATCGCTGTGTGTGAAGCCGCAGGAACAACAAACATCTCCTTACCGGTGTCCAGCAGCAATGCAGAAGGAAGGAGGTGGGCGGGATATTATGTCTCGCTCATCTCCGCTCCTCCGCTTCTATTGGCCGGCCGCTTAGTGATGTCGCCGTGACGTCGCTATGACGCCAAACGCACCTGCCCCTTGAAGGAGGGATTGTTCGGTGGTCACAGCGGCGTCGCCGACCAGGTATGTGTGTGTGACGCTGCCGTAGCGATTATGTTCGCTAAGGCAGCAATCACAAGATATCGCATGTACGATGGGGGCGGGTGCTATCGCGCTGGACATCGCTAGCAAATGCTAGCGATGTCGCAATGTGTAAAGTACCCATAAGAATGTCCTTTTTTGCCTGTAGCAACCAATCACAGCTCCTATTAATGACCTGTAGCTCTCAGCTCCATTGACTTTAATGTAAGAAGGTTTTTTGATGAATAACTGTAAAGCGCGGGGTTAAATTTTCCCCTCAGAACATAGTCTATGACATTCCCTGAGTCACATGAGGTGTCTTTGCAAAATTTTGTTATTGTAAATGGGATGGTGCGGATTCCTTTAATGGACACACACACACACACTCAGCTTTATATATATATATACTAGCTGTAGTACCCGGGTGTTGCCCAGGATAGTAAGTGTCTCTCTTTCTCTCCCAGACTCTGTCTGTCTGTCTCTGATGAGACTGTCTCTGTCTGTCTTTGTATCAGTCTCTCTGTCTGTCTCTATATCTGTGTCTGTATATCTCTATCTCTGTGTCTGTCTGTGTCTGTCTATCTCACTCTGTCTGTCAGTCTCTTTCCCCGTCTGTCTCATTCCAGGTCTGTCTTATTCCAGGTCTGTCTCATTCCACATCTGTCTCTTTCCCCATCTGTCTCTTTCCCCATCTATCTCTTTCCCCATCTGTCTCTTTCCCCGTCTGTCTCTTTCCCCGTCGGTCTCTTTCCCCGTCTGTCTCTTTCCCCATCTATCTCTTTCCCCATCTGTCTCTTTCCCCATCTGTCTCTTTCCCTGTCTGTCTCTTTCCCCGTCGGTCTCTTTCCCCGTCTGTCTCTTTCCCCGTCTGTCTCTTTTTCCATCTATTTACTTGTATGTCTCTTTCCCTATCTTTTTACTTGTCTCTGTCTCTTTCCCTGTCTCTTTCCTTGTCTCGGACTCTTTCCCTGTCTCTTTCCTTGTCTCTGACGCTTTCCCTGTCTCTTTCCTTGTCTCTTTCCCCGTCTGTCTGTCTCTTTCCCCATCTGTCTGTCTGTCTCTTTCACTGTCTGTCTCTCTCTGTCTATTTCCTTGTCTCCCTCTCTCTGTGTGTCTTTTTCTATCTATCCGTCTCCCCACAACATCTTATTGCCTCACACATAAGCTTCTTAAGCTTCTAAAGGTGGCTTTACACGCTACGACATCGCTAAAGTGATCTCGTTGGGGTCACGGAATTTGTGACGCACATCCGGCCGCTTTAGCGATGTTGTTGCGTGTGACACCTATTAGCGATTTCAAATCGTTGCAAAAACGTCCAAATCGGTAATCGCTGACATGCCAAATATCGTTGCTGCTGCAGTAATGATGTTGTTCCTCGTTTCTGCGGCAGCACACATCGCTACGTGTGACACCGCAGGAACGAGGAACCTCTCCTTACCTGCGTCCACCGGCAATGAGGAATGTTCGTCCCGCTCATCTCCGCCCCTCCACTTTGATTGGGCGGCTGCTTAGTGATGTCGCTGTGACGCTGAACGAACCGCCCCCTTAGAAATGAGGCGGTTCGCCGGTCACAGCGACGTCGCAGACCAGGTATGTGCGTGTGATGCTGCCATAGCAATAATGTTCGCTACGATAGCGATCACCACATATCGGCCGTATGATGGGGGCGGGTGCTATCACGCTCGACATCGCTATCATCGGCTAGTGATGTCGCAGCGTGTAAAGCGGCCTTTATACTAACAATTTATTTTGTTCCTATAGCAACCAATTACAGCTCCTATTAATAACCAAATAGCTCGCAGCTCCATGGACCTTCATGGAGGCTGGATTTTTGGAGAGGAACTGTAAAGCGCGGGATTAAATTTTCCCATCAAAGCATAGTCTATGATGTTTCCTGAGTCACATTAGGCGTCTGTGCAAAATTCTGTGATTGTAAATGCGACGGTGCGGATTCCTTTAGAGGACATACACAAATACATACACACACACACACACACACACACACACATACATACATACATACATACATTCAGCTTTATATATTTTTATATATATATATATATATATATATATATATATATATATATATATATATATATATATATCTATATATCTATATATATATATATATATATATATATTACAGACCAAAGATTTGGACACACCTTTTCATTCCAAGAGTCTTCTTTATTTTCAGGACTCTGAAAATTGTACTGAAGACATCAAAACTATGAATTAACACATGTGGAATGAAATACTTAACAAAAAAGTGTGAAACAACTGAAAATATGTCTTTTATTCTAGGTTCTTCAAAGTAGCCACCTTTTGCTTTGATTACTGCTTTGCACACTCTTGGCATTCTCTTGATGAGCTTCAAGAGGTAGTCACTGGAAATGGTTTTCACTTCACAGGTGCGCCCGGTCAGGTTTAATAAGTGGGATTTCTTGACTTATAAATGGGGTTGGGACCATCAGTTGTATTGTGCAGAAGTCTCGTCAATACACAGCTGATAGTCCTACTGAACAGACTGTTAGAATTTGTATTATGGCAAGAAAAAAGCAGCTAAGTAAAGAAAAACGAGTTACAGCTTTCACAATGATGGTGGCCTGACCTGCCCCAATGAGAGTTTCGTTTATCTACTGAGTGGTGGTCGTGTATTCCTCCTACCACTACTTCCCTACCTGGGAATAGGTGACCTGAAATCCTGGAATTTTCAAGACAAGAAAACTCTGGGAAGAATTATTTAGTTTTGACATTTTTTAACTCCTTCCCGGATGACCTCTCTTTAGATTCTTGCAAATCACATTCCAAAGAAATTTGGAAATTCATGTTGAATTTGATTCATCTCTAATGTTATTGGGATATTGTACCCTATCAACTAATGTGGCTCATATACCCAAAAAATTTTAGTTTACAGCTGCACTTACACTGGACTAAAGGCCGCTTTACATGCAATGACGTATCTAACGATATGTCGTCGGGGTCACGGAATTCGTGATGCACATCCGGCATCGTTAGCGACGTCATTGCATATGACACCTACGAACGATCGCTAAAGATCAGAAATACTCACCTAATCATTGATCGTTGACACGTCGTTCATTTTCAAAAGATCGATGCTCGTTCTGGACGCAGGTTGTTCGTCGTTCCTGAGGCAGCACACATCCCTACGTGTGACACCCCGGGAACGACGAACAACAGCCTTCCTGCGTCATCTGGCAACGAGGTGGGCATGATGTTAATGCGGCTGCTCTCCGCCCCTCCGCTTCTATTGGTGGCCCGCTGTGTGACGTTGCTGTGACGCCGCACGAACCTCCCTCTTAAAAAAGAGGTTGTTCGCCAGCCACAGCGACGTCGGTAGGAAGGTAAGTATGTGTGACGCTTCAGTGCCGCCCCCGTGCCAGCAGCCTGCCACTGCTCGGGTCCGGACCTTCCGGGGGGTGGCTTGAGAGTCTCCGGACCCGGGGGATCCCGCGGACACGCCGAATGAAAAGGGGATGGGATGGTGGATGTATGACGTATATGTACGGATGGGGCCGTACTAAGTTTGTGACGCCACCCACGGTATGTTGGACACCACTGCTGCAGTTACGGGGCACCCGGGGGAGATGTTATGCAGCAAGTTGTTAACCCCTCCGTGGGTAGGGATGGTGACCCTGGGACCCGTTGGGGGATTTTGGTGCAGGGAGATGGGTTCCTTACCCGGCAGTCTCTCTCAGAGGCCCCACGTCCAGGGGACCCCTGACCCGGAGGATAGTCACTGGTTTCCATGGTGATGGGACTTCGGCCTACTCTGCCGCAGGCCCTTCCTCCAACCAGCCTCTCCGGAGACAGCGGCATGATGAAAAGGGTGGTCTGGGGCTATTTACAAGACCCAAAAGTTTATGGGCCGGCTCGCAAGTTCTAAGCCATTGTCTTTATGTAACTATAAAATGGGACAGGAGACAATCCCAACGGGGACTTTAACTTTGGGTAGCCGGGAACATCGATACCTAACTTTCTTTATCTTTAAACAGCAATCTCGTGGCGCAGCTGCCGTTACTGCGGCTTCCAGTACGGAGCGTCGGCTGCCTGCTCCGGGTCAGCCTGTGTGGGGGACGGGCCCAGCCGAAGTCCCTCCGTGCTGGCTACGACCGGCACCTTCGGTAACAAGGGACCCCGCTGTGATGTGGCCTGCTCTGCCGCTTGGTAGCTACATCCCAGCCATGCCTCAGCCGAGGCCGGTTGTCTGGGAGCGGTCAACGTGACTTGCAGTGCTGGCTTCTGGTCGAGGACTGCCTCCGCTGTGGCCGGGCGGACTGCCGGGGCCGTCGTCATCTCCGTCGCGGCAATGCTTGGGGCCGGGTGAGATGTCATCAGCGGTGCGGCCGAGATGGAAGCCGAGACTTGTGCCAGGGTGGTGACAAAGGAAAGGCCCGGGGCCCCAGATCTGGGCCCTCTCCCACAGACGCTGCGGGCTCCGCTACCGGTGACTGGGGTAACGGGTCGGTTGGGGCGTTGATCGCGGGCATGGGCAGTGAGGGAGGTGGCGTGGTGGATGGCAGCAGGCCGGGTCCTTTAGTCTGGCAGGCCGGTTCTTGTGGAACATAGGGGCGTGGGTCACTGCTTACCTGCTCCTCTGAGACCACCTCCACTTCACATACCCGAAGGGATGCGACTAGGCTCTTCATCTCTGACGCCAAAATGGAGTGGACCTTGGCCTGGAACTCTGGGTCCAGGAACGTGTGTCTGCAGAGTCCTGGCATCCCTGCACTTATCAGCCGCGGTTACATCAGCTCTTCCCGCTTCTCCCCCTTGGTCTTTTTCTGGCACTCCTCTTTTAGGCCGGTAAGTTTCGTTTTGCGACTTCCAGCCTTGCTTTCCGGCCGTGTTCCCAGGGGGTGGGGCTTCAGCTTTCGCGCCCTTTTTTGGGGAAGGAGACCCTGGGCAGGAATTTTCTCGCCAACAAAATGGCGGCAAGATGGCGTCTTCCGAAAATTTTGCAACGGATCACCGCTGACTTCAACACAAGGCGCACTTCCACAAGGTAAGTGGACGGGTATCTATCCTGTTCGTGACGCCAGGTTTTGGTGTGTGCCGCCCCCGTGCCAGCAGCCTGCCGCTGCTCAGGTCCGGACCTTCCGGTGGGTGGCTCGGGGATCTCCGGACCCGGGGGATCCCATGGACACTACAAATGAAAAGGGGACGGGATAGTGGATGTAGGACGTATATGTACGGACAGGACCGTACTAAGTTCGTGACACCACCCACGGTATGTGGTGAGGTTGGACACCACCGCTGCACTTGCGGGGCACCCAGGGGAGATGTTATGCAGCAAGTTGTTAACCCCTCCGTGGGCAGGGATGGTGACCCCGGGACCCTTTGGGGGATATTGGTGCAGGGAGATGGGCGACCACTGAGTGCTGGTGTACTCACCATTTAGAAAACACACGAGTCTCTGGTAAACCAAGGTGATGGTGGTCGGTGCCCGCAGCCGGCTGCATTCTGGTTCCCCCACCCGGCTGGTGGTCTCTGTCTTTCTCACGCACCTTTGTAGAACGGTGGACTGCCTGTGCTTGAAACTTCAGGAGTCCACTCCCGGCTGGTTGTGGCCTAAGGAGCCCTTGCTTGTGTCGCGGGCGGAGGAGGGGACGCCGCGCTCTCCCACTGCTCGGGTCCGGCTGCTGCGGCCTGCTGCTGCCGCCGCTCGGTGGCTCGAGCGATGGGCCGGATCCCGGGGACTCGAGCGGCGTTCCTCGCCCGTGAGTGAAAGGGGATTGGGATTTGGGATTGTTTATTGTCCGTGACGCCACCCACGGTTGTGGTGATTTGTTGACACCACTGCTGCTCTGTATGGGGATCCCGGGAGTGGTGGTATGGAGCAGCTAGATGTGAGTCCTCCCCTCCGTGGGTAGGGGGGTTGGTTGTCCCGGGGCCCGGTGATGAGGTGGGCGATGCAGGGCTTGGTGGGGTGCAGGGACGCGGGGGCAGCTCTGTGCCTTGCGGCACCGTGGTACTCACTCAGCCTGAGACGATGACACAGTTCTCGGTAAAACACACGGCTGGAAAGACGGTTCCCACGGACGGCTGCACTTGCTTTCCCCAGTAGGTGACGGTGACGGTCCCTTTTTCCTGCACCTAAGATGATGATGGTTGCGATGGGTTCCCACCGGTAACCCGCTCCCCGGCTTGGATATGGGCCGGAGGAGCCCTACTTTGCCCGCAGGCGCTGGCCCTGAGAAACTGGTGCCCTGGTGGTGGCGGTGTCTCTCCGTTACGGTTGGACTGTTGCCTTCAATCGGGACTTGGTTGTTAAGAGACAGACGTCCCCTTCACTGAAGGATTTGGCAAATTATGGCGACTCCTAGCCTTGCCGGGATCCGAAAGGCCCCTGCCCTGGTGCTGACTGCTCTTCGTATATCGCTCCAAACCGCCGGGCCACCACCCGTCCGCGGTCCTTCCAGCAACCTCCAAGCAGTCACCCCTGTGGACTATCACCGTCATCTGCTGACCTTGCTGTCACAGTCCGGGGCACACACCCGGACCAACTTCAGGCTTTACAACTGTCACTTTTACTCCTTCACTCAAGCTCTGCCTGAGCTCAACTTCACCTCCTTCTACTTCCTCCTCCTAAACTCATCTCTCAAGCAAATCCAAACTTCACTTCCCTAGCTTGACTCTGTTCTTCTCCCTGTCCAAACTCTATCTGCCTGGTTCTTCTCGCCTCCAGGGCTGTGTACTTCTCGGTGGGCAGAGCCAACCGCCTGGCCCACCCCCTGGTGTGGACATCAGCCCCTGGAGGAAGGCAACAAGGATTTTTAGTTAGCCTAGGTGTTCCTAACTGGGGTGTAGGGTGTGGTGGTGTTGTGACCTGTGACCCCTGGCTTGCCCAGGGCGTCACATTCCCCCTTAGCAAAATGCAGACCGTCCGCGGGCTGCCCGACCAACACCGGTTTTATTTTCTGAAAAATATATAAAAGGTAAAACGGTAAACATAACAACTTATGACATCATCCCACATCGGGAGGTTCAGTACTTAAACGTTGCAAACGGTTTACGGTTACGGTCTCCGCTCTCTCCCACCCAAGCAACCTGGCCCTGATGCTGCCCCTAAAGCCCAGGCAGCACCCCTTGACCCCAGTCCAGCACAAGTTACCTGAGCGGGATCTGTCCTTCCCCTCCAGAGGGTAGCCACCGGTTCCTGTGGTGGCTGGGCCCCAGCCTGCTCTGCTGTGGGCCCTCCCTCCAACCTGCCTATCCGGAGGCGGTAAATGCGGAAACGGTAACGGTAAAACAACTTATTTACATGCCACTTAATGTTTGTGGTTGCCCTGCAAGTTCACGGGCTTGTCCATGGAAAGTTCTCCATGCAACTTTTTAAACGGTCTCCACGGGGACAACGGTTCCGGCAACGGCCGGTTTCCTCAATCACGGTCAGACAATCTGGTAACTGTTCGGTTATCATTTGTGCTTATTATCATCTGTAAACTTTCAAAACAAAACTCAGTGGTGGTCCCAACAGGGACGGTGCAACGGTGCTCCGCTGCCTTTACTCAGAGTATCCGGCTTCATCTGAGGGAGGGGGTGTAGAACTCACTCGGCTCTCCTGGCTGCCCCTCAGTTTTGCATCTAGGGCGAACTACCCCCTCTCTCCACAGTGCCGGGTATACTGCACGATGTCACCCGGCATCAGGTTACGGCCGGGATACTCCTCAGGCAGGTGGGCATTCACATCCCGCCGGGCTATAAACACTTCGGCCTCCAGGCCCGGTTCATATATAAACCCATAGCCCCGGCGGACATCAAACCGCCTCACCTGCCCTTCGTACAGCGGTCCCCGGACACGGAACGTTGCCTGATGGAGACTCTCTTTTTCCCGGATTGCACGGGCCACCAGCTCCGCTTTCTTCCTCTCCCTCTCACCGATCTCCAGGCCCAACGGTACCGGCTCCCTGTCCCAGTACGGCGCTGCTGCGAGCTCCGGCGCATGGGTCGGGCCCCGCAAGACCTGTTGGATATTGCCCACTGCTGGTACTCTGGGCGACAGGTCCCGCGGTGACGTGGCCTTAAACGCTGCCTTGCATCGGCAACCCGGCGCAACCTCAGCCGAGGTGTGGGGGATGGGCACAGGGGCTTTCCGCAGTTGGGCCTTCGGCACGGAGCGGGTCATCGGCTCCGGCTCGGGGACTTTCTCAGAAGACGCCTCCGGTTCGATTTTTGGAGCTTTCCAGGGCAACACCTCCGGTCGACTACGGGCTCCGGCTACAGGTCGGCCCGCCTGGGCGGGGATGCTGGGTATTGCTACCGGTTGCGGTGGTAGCGGGCCTAGTGGCGGGGTCACGGCTTCCGAGACGGGTGGCGAGGGAGGCAGCGGGGGGAGAGGGCTTGGACCGGGTCCCGCAGCCGCGATGACCGGCCCTTCAAGGGCATTGGGGCGTGGGTCACTCACCCTCCCTTCCTCTGCTTCCTCCTCGCGTCTCCGCACGGTCGCTATGACGTCCGCCATGTCGGTCTCCCACTCCTCCATGAGGAGCTGCATCTTAACCTGCAGCCGTTGGTAGAGCTGCGCGGTCCGGATCTCCACCCACGCCGCGGTTCCAGGCGCGGGAGCTACGGTGTTGCGGGACGGCATCCACATGCTGCTGGCGGCTTCTCCCAGGAACAAGATGTCCGCAGAGTCCTGGCGTCCCTGCTTTTATAGCTGCGTTCACATGCAGTCAGCCGCCATCGCGTCCCCCTTAGCTTCTTTCCGGCCCCTCCTCTATTGGGGTGGGGTTTTGGCCTTCGCGCCTCTGCTACTCGAGAAGACGCTCGAGCGGGAACTTTTCGCGCCAAAGATGGCGACTTCTGAATTTTTCCGTCCGGATACCTCCGGCGGTCACAAGGCGCACCTCTACCCAACGGCAGAGCGGTAAGATCCTGTTCGTGACGCCAAGTTGTCGCGGGTGGAGGAGGGGACGCCGCGCTCTCCCACTGCTCGGGTCCGGCTGCTGCGGCCTGCTGCTGCCGCCGCTCGGTGGCTCGAGCGATAGGCCGGATCCTGGGGACTCGAGCGGCGTTCCTCGCCCGTGAGTGAAAGGGGATTGGGATTTGGGATTGTTTATTGTCCGTGACGCCACCCACGGTTCTGGTGATTTGTTGACACCATCGCTGCTCTGTATGGGGATCCCGGGAGTGGTGGTATGGAGCAGCTAGATGTAGATGTGAGTCCTCCCCTTCATGGGTAGGGGGGTTGGTTGTCCCGGGGCCCGGTGGTGAGGTGGGCGATGCAGGGCTTGGTGGGGTGCAGGGACGCGGGGGCAGCTCTGTGCCTTGCGGCACCGTGGTACTCACTCAGCCTGAGATGATGACACAGTTCTCGGTAAAACACACGGCTGGAAAGACGGTTCCCACGGACGGCTGCACTTGCATTCCCCAGTAGGTAATGGTGACGGTCCCTTTTTCCTGCACCTAAGATGATGATGGTTGCGATGGGTTCCCACCGGTAACCCGCTCCCCGGCTTGGATATGGGCCGGAGGAGCCCTACTTTGCCCGCAGGCGCTGGCCCTGAGAAACTGGTGCCCTGGTGGTGGCGGTGTCTCTCCATTACAGTTGGACTGTTGCCTTCAATCGGGACTTGGTTGTTAGGAGACAGACGTCCCCTTCACTGACGGATTTGGCAAATTATGGCGACTCCTAGCCTTGCCGGGATCCGAAAGGCCCCTGCTCTGGTGCTGACTGCTCTTCGTATACCGCTCCAAACCGCCGGGCCACCACCCGTCCGCGGTCCTTCCAGCAACCTCCAAGCAGTCACCCCTGCGGACTATCACCGCCGTCTGCTGACCTTGCTGTCACAGTCCGGGGCACACACCCGGACCAACTTCAGGCTTTACAACTGTCACTTTTACTCCTTCACTCAAGCGCTGCCTGAGCTCAACTTCACCTCCTTCTACTTCCTCCTCCTAAACTCATCTCTCAAGCTCCTCCATACTTCACTTCCCTAGCTTGACTCTGTTCTTCTCCCTGTCCAAACTCTATCTGCCTGGTTCTTCCCGCCTCCAGTGCTGTGTACTCCTCGGTGGGCAGAGCCAACCGCCTGGCCCACCCCCTGGTGTGGATATCAGCCCCTGGAGGAAGGCAACAAGGATTTTTAGTTAGCCTAGGTGTTCCTAACTGGGGTGTAGGGTGTGGTGGTGTTGTGACCTGTGACCCCTGGCTTGCCCAGGGCGTCACACTTGCAGACGCTGGCCCGTGGGATCTCTGAGCCTTGGCGGTGGCCTTTTATCTTCCTCGGTGGACTGTTGCCTTCTTTTCGGGACTTTGGGTGGGACAGAACCTATAATCCTGGCCTCAATCGGTTAATTAACCAGTTCTAGTCGGTTTTGGTTCCTGGCTTCAGGGTCCGCGTACACCCCTTTGTGCACGGTTTCCGGTCACGTCCCTGGTGTAGGTACCAGCGGACTATGACCCTGTCCCGGTCCAGCCCAGTTCTGCCGAACCGTCTTCCCGTCTCCTGCGGATGGAGACCACCATCTGCCTCCTAGCCAGTGGCACCAGGGCTCCTACCCTGGTACCTGTCAGTTTGCTTCAGGCCTGACACACAGACCTGACCTCCACACACTCTGAAAACTGAAACTGGACTGACTCTTTACTTTCCAGCCCTGGGCTGTCTAAACTCCTCAGTGGGCGTCTCCCAACCGCCTGGTTCCGCCCCCTGGTGTGTCTATCTAGCCCTGAGGGGGGGTGAATAGGGTTTTCTGGTTGGCTGCTGTTACCTGTGAGGGAAGGTGTTGTGCAGGGGCCTATTTGTGACTACCTGGCCTGGCCAGGGCATCACACTTCCTAGCGATATTGTTCACCACGGGCAGCGATTTGCCCGTCACGCACAAACAACGGGGGCGGGTGCGATCGCTAGTGATGTCGCAGCATGTAAAGCGGCCTTAAGGTGTGTTAGGGCCATTATTCCCACTATATTAATCATATTTCTGTAAAAGTACATTCAGATGAAAGCCTTTTTGGCAGGAAATTACTTCTTGAGAAAATGAAAAGATCTAAATGTCAACCAGGTGTGGCTGTCAATATCTCATCCAATGTTTTGAAGTAGGTTAAAGAATAGGAACTCCTTCATGAACAACGAGCAAATACGTTGAATGCTTTCTGCAAGAGAGATAAAAACTTAGAAATAATAAGGGCTCAACACCATTATATTCTTCACATGGAGAGAAAAGCAACAAACAAAGAAGAATTGAGAGAATCATTATTCAAGAAGAATCTTCGGGCCTCCGGAATCGCTGACAACTAATTAAAATGGACATTATTCACATGCTAATATCTTTTGACATTTCATGCAACGTCCTAATCATGGAGGGCTCTTGAGACCGTCCGCTCCACTCCTCTGCATCGCACACACTATTTCCAGTTTGTTATAAATAAAACATTCATTACCGTTGACGATTGATTCTCTAATTTTTTTTCTCCCTTACTTGTTATCGGCAACATCTGGCTAGTGACATTTCTTTCAACTTTCACACACTTGTTACTTGGTATTAATATTTAAAGTAATTACTTGTGGTTGTGCAAGAGAAGAAGTGTCTTGTATCAGAAGACTACAGATAACTTTACAAGAACGGGAAGTTGACAAAGTTGACAAAATGATGATGTCCCATATTCTGGTGTCCGATTGTATTTGCAGTGATCAGGATTAACACAGCGCAGCAGAAGTGAACTTTGTCTCATTAAAAACACATTTGTACTTGTCTACTCACAGTGGTCAGCTCCCACACTGACTGACTGTGAGGCGGAAGCTGTGTTTGTAATGATAGAAAGTTATGGTTGGTGTTGCCCAAAAAGTTGATCGTCAACAGATTAAGAAGTTGTCAAAATGATGTCCCAATTTCTAGTGTCCAATTGGGACATCATGGTTGGTTGGTGTTGGTGTTATAGTTGGTGTTGCCCAAAAAGTTGGTGTTATGGTTGGTGTTGCCCAAAAAGTTGATCGTCAACAGATTAAGAAGTTGTCAAAATGATTATGTCCCAATTTCTAGTGTCCAATTGTATTTGCAGTGATCAGGATTAACACAATATAGTAGAAGTGAACTTTGTCTCATTACAAACATATTTGTACTTGTCTTTTCATAGTGCAATCAAGTCTGCTGCTTCCCACCCATACTTTCCCTCCACACTGGCTGTCTGTGGGGTGCTAGCTGTGTTTTAATGGTAAAAAGTTAAGGTTGGTGTTGCCCAAAAAGTTGATCGTCAACAGAATAAGCAATTATCAAAATGATGATGTCCCAAATTCTGTTGTCCAATTGTATTTGAAGTGATCAGGATTAACACAGTACAGCAGAAGTAAACTTTGTCTCATTACAAACACATTTGTACTTGTCTTTTCACAGTGCAGTCAGCACTGCTGTCCCCCATTCCCCCCACACTGGCTGCCTGTGAGGTGGAAGCTGTGTTTGTAATGATAAAAAGTTATGATTGGTGCTGCCCAAAAAGTTGATCATCAATAGATTAAGAAGTTGTCAAAATGATAATCTCTCAGATTCTGGTGTCCAATGGTATTTGCAGTGATCGGGATTAACACAGTATCGTAGAAGTGAACTTTGTCATTACAAACACATTTGTACTTGTCTTTTCACAGTGCAGTCAGCTCTGCTGCCCTCCCCCCTCGGCCCCCACACAGGCTGACTGTGAGGTGGAAGCTGTGTTTGTAATGATAGAAAGTTATGATTGGTGCTGCCCAAAAAGTTGATTGTCAATAGATTAAGAAGTTGTCAAAATGATGTCTCAGATTCTGGTGTCCAATTGTATCCAGAGCAGTCAGCTCTGCTGTCCCCCCTTCCTCTCACACCTGCTGACTATGAGGTGGAAGCGGTGTTTCTAATGATGGAAAGTTATGGTTGGTGTTGCCCAAAAAGTTGATCATCAACAGATTAAGAAGTTGTCAAAATGACGATGTTCCAGATTCTGGTGTCCAATTGTATTTGCAGAGATCAGAACTAACACAGTACAGCAGAAGTGAACTTTGTCTCATTACAAAAACATTTGTACTTGTATTCTCACACTGCAGTCAGCTCTAATGGCTGCAGGCAGATAGGAGGGTGATGACAAGGATAAAAATAGGGAGCCCATATACGGCATAAGGGTACGCGTTTCGAACGCTGCCTGCGTTCTTTGTCAAGCCAAGCCAGGCTTGACAAAGAACGCAAGCAGTGTTCGAAACATGTACCCTTATGCCGTATATGGGCTCCCTATTTTTGTCCTTGTCATCACATTAATTTTGACGTCCTTCAATAAAATTTTGCAATAGTTTTACTACAACTCCGAAAGCTTGATTTTTTCTTCCTCTATTGGACCCTTGCACTGCCAGAGCGTTATCCGTGCATGCCGGACCTTGCCCCAGTTGAGCTGGATCACCTTCGTTCTTTCAGATAGAAGGGTGGTAACAGAGGAACTGGAAGCTGCATGAAGACAGGAACGTCCTGAAGACCACAGACAGTTAGCAGATATCCTGGAGGCTACAGGCAGATAGGAGGCTGGTAGCTGAGGAACTGGATGCCTCAAGCAGGCAGGACTCAGGAGCCCTAAAGTCTTAATACCAAAATATACAGTAGATGTGTGTCTTGTTGAGCCCTAGCCCCGGCAGATGATACCTGGACTTCATGATAGGGCATCTGCAAAGCCTGAAATGGAGCACAACAGCGTTTGGTGGACCGGGGCAAAGGAGGCAAAGACTGGATTCGGGTCAAATGTGTCACAGGAAGACTTCTGCAGACATGATGGAATCCCTGTTACCACTACAGGCAAATATGGATGTCGTGACTCGTGAGTGGTAGACAGCAACGACAGCCACTTTTCTTGTCTGAGAATCTAAATATTGTTTTACATAGGGAATGGGGAAATTTGATCAGTTTCAGCAAATTATCCTGGTGCTACAGTAAATAAGCCACAGGAAATAATTGGTAAAGGTATGACATACTTGCCTAATTACTTTAAAGGGAACCCGTCACCACTTTTTTGCCCCATAAGCTGCGGCCACCACCACCGGGCTCTTATATACAGCATTCTAACATGCTGTATATAAGAGCCCAGGCCGCTGTGAGTACATAAAAAACACTTTATAATACTTACATTACCTAACGGTCGCGTGGTGGGCCTAATGGGCGTCTCCGTTGTCCGGTGCCGGCGCCGTCTCTTTCGGCCATCTTCGTCCTCTTTCTGACTCCTGTGTGCATGACGCGTCTATGTCATACACACTCGCTGGTCCCGGTCAGGCGCACTACAATACTTTGATCTGCCCTGCTCGGGACCTGAATGCCGGTGAGTGTGTATGACATCGGACGCGTCATGCACCGCGGCTAGAGAAGAAGGAGCACAAAGATGGCCGAAAGAGGCGGTGCCGGCGCTGAACAATGGAGACGCCCATTATTTCCCACCGCACGACCGTTAGGTAAGTATTATAAAGTGTTTTTTATGTTCTCACAGCGGCCTGGGCTCTTATATACAGCATGTTAGAATGCTGTATATAAGAGCCCAGTAGTGGTGGCCGCAGCTTATACACCAAAAAAGTGGTGACAGGTTCCCTTTAATGGGTTAATTGCATTACCATATTTGTCCATCAGTGGTCCCTGCATGAAAAATTTAGCCAGATCTACATCAAAGGGCAACTTTGAGGTTGCGATTCTCTTTAACTGCCTTTTTTAAACTGCCAAAAAAAGGCAGTTTATTAGGAATTAATGCAGAATTATTTTACATTTCCTTTCAAATAAATATAAATTTCATTTTACAATTTTGCTTAAAAAATTGTTGTTACGGGAAGGTCATTTAGGATTCGATTCTCCTTCCAATGTGAGTCCATTTGGTTGCTTTTTACGCACTCGTTGTTACATTCATTTCATGGAGTCCTTGCTTTCCTATTTGAAGAAATACCACTATGTTAGAGTAAGATGGGTGCAGGACGGCGAGTGTGAAGAATGCCCCGGAGCGGATGAGATATCGTAAATGTAATGTTCTGTCCAATATAATATGTAATATACCGGATGCCAGCATAAAAGCGGTTACGAGAAAAACAAACCTTCCGCAGTGAAATGCAGCGCGAGGGGTCACATATAGTAAATAGATTACCCTGAGAGATTTCACAGACGAACCTGCAAATATTTGCCTCCCTAAAAAAAAAATATGTAAACCTAGAGGCACAACACACCTCCACAAGGCTGCGCGGAAAAATGTTCATTCAACTCATTCTTAAATGCATTTTGTGCCATTCAATAGGACTCTGTGACTACCGGCGGAGCACACGGCGGGGGAGGCTCGCATCCCATTCAAAGACAAAATGAGCTCAAATCTGCAAGGACACGTCGAAGGACAGATGCATTATATGGGCTTCCTGGGCTCATAATACAAATTGCATTTACATATAGGCACAAAAAAATACAAAAACCTGCACAATAGGAAAGTGTTTTTTATGTTGAATAAACCCGAAACAAAGAATTTATTCAAGGACGTACTGAACATTTCATAAGGAAGCATTCACTATGCGCGAAAAGGGACTCTGTCATCACCAAATCTGAGAGCAGCGTAATATAAAGGCAGAAACCCTGATTCCAGTGATGTGTCACTTACTGGGCTGTTTGCTGTAGTTTTTGGGAAAAAAACATTTTTCTCTGCTGCAGATCTACCAGTTCCCCGTGTCACAGGTGTGTGTGTAGCGCCCCCTGAACCCCTCAGGGCACTACTAGATACTACATCCTGACAAAGATGCAGGGCCTCTTCCCAGGTACCCGGAAGACCAGTGCCAGTACCACCAAAACACATAACATCTGCAGCTTTCCACTCAAAATTAGGGGTGACTGACTAGTCCGGGACCCAATGGATGGCCACCCAGAGGTGGAGCCAGTCAAGTCCACTAGCCGACAACCCGGTGGGAGGGGACGGAGACAGAAAGACAGAGGAGTCCGGTAGTGACAGTGGAAGGGGACGGACGTGTCTCCAGACAGGGTCGTGTAGCAATGACCTAGGTGGCATAGGAGAATGTTTGCCAGGGAGGGTACAGACAGGTTCCCCTGAAACCAGACCACCAATGGAGCACAGGACCCTAAGGGGTACTTTACACGCTGCGACATTGCTACCAATATATCGTCTGGGTCACGTCGTTAGTGACGCACATCCGGTGCCGGTAGCGACATCGCAGCATGTAACACTAATGAGCGACGATCAACTCGGCTGCGACCGCTGAGCCGCTCAGATCCGTGCTCGTACTCATTGGTACGTCGCTCATTGGTGGGTGGTGGCTCGAGCTCCTCACGCACCCGGGGGTCATGTCGCTCTGCAACGGGGTTGGCGCTACACGCAGGGACTTGACGGGGAGTTCCACGGCCGGGGCTGTGGTGGTTTGGTTTGGGATGGAAGTTCGTGACACCACCCACGGGTTGGGGTTGTGGTGAATAGATGGACACCACCGCTGCCGTTCACTAGGACTCCTGGGGACGGTGTTGTGCAGCTTGGTGTTGACCCCTCCGTGGGTAGGGGAGTGATGGTCCCGGGGGCCCGAGGGAGGTGCGGAGGCGTGGGAGCGGGTGCGGGCGTATGCTGGTGCGGTGCGGCGCGTTGCGCGGCCCGAAGGCATTGGTGTACTCACTATGACACAATACACTGGAGTCTCTGGTAAACCAAACGGGGTGATGAACGATGCCCGCAGCCGGCTGCAGCTTCTCCCTGAACGGATTGGTGGTTTCCGTCTTTCTCCTGCACCTTTTATATGAATGTCTGACTCCTATGCATAAGCAGCGGTAGTCCGCTCCCCGGCTTGCTGGTTGTCAGAAGAACCCTGTTTGCCCGCAGACGCTGACCCTTTGGGTCTCTATGCCTTGGCGGTGGCTTTACCCTATATGGTTGGGCTGTTGTCTTCTAACGGGTCTTGTGTGGGATAGGTCCTAAAGTCCAGTCCTCAATCAGTTGATTTGACTCGGCCCTGTCGGTTCGGGGCTTTGTACTGGTTCTGAGTACACCTCTTGGTGCTCCGATTTCCAATCGGTTCCCCGGTTCGGTACCGGCGGGCAACCGCCCGACCACGGTCCCTACGGTTCCACTGGCTGTAATCCCAGCTCCTGCAGGCGGCCACCACCGTCTGCCTCCTTGCCAAAGGTGACTGGGCTCCGACCCAGCCACCTGAGTAGACTGTTGGCAGGCCTGAGCGCAGGTCTGCACTTGAACTCGACCTCCCTCCTTCACTGTCAAGACTACTCTTCACACTGCCTTAGAACTTGTGTCTTTTTCCCGCCTCCAGGCCTGTGAACTCCTCGGTGGGCGGAGCCAACCGCCTGGCTTCGCCCCCCCCTGGTGTGGACATCAAACCTGGAGGGTGGTGACAAGGGTTTCTTGGTTGGCTGCTGTCACCTACTCGGGGAGGGGGGTGGTGTGTGTGACTACCTGAGATGATCTGACTGGTCCAGGGCGTCACACAACGATCGAAAAATCGTTCCAAAACGGTGATCGTTGATACATCGTTCATTTCCTTAATATCGCTGCTGCCACCAGTCCGATGTTGTTCGTCGTTCCTGCGGCATCACACATCGCTATGTGTGACACTGCGGGAGCGACGAACATCTCCTTACCTGCGTCCACCGGCAATGAGGAAGGAAGGAGTAGGCGGGATGTTACGTCCCGCTCATCTCCGCCCTTCCGCTTCTATTGGCTGGCTGCTTAGTGACGCCGCAGTGACGTCGCTATGACACCAAACACACCTCCCCCTTGAAGGAGGGATTGTTCGGCGGTCACAGCGACATCGCTGACCAGGTATGTGCGTGTGACGCTGCTGTAGCAATAATGTTCGCTACGGCAGCGATCACCAAATGTCGCACATACGACGGGGGCGGGTGCTATCGCGCTCGACATCGCTAGCAATCGCTAGCAATGTCGCATCGTGAAAAGTACCCTTTAGTCAGGCGACAGCTTCAGGCAACCTGACAAATACCTGCACAGTGAGGGGACCTTCACGGACCTAACTGACCCAAGAATCTGGGGGCACCAGCAGTATAGATTGAACCAGGGACCGTAATAGAACACCGACCCTACAGGGTTCGCACTGCCCGCCGTATGGACCAGAGACTGCCGACAGACAGTAAGGGACCCACAAACGCTTCAAGCTACGGGGTCCCACCAACCAGTGAGAGGTGGCGGGGATCGAGACTAACAGGGGTCTGAACCAGCCGTCCTCAGGGCCACAGCTCAACACCACTGTGAGTAAAAACAGAAGTTGCACTGCATCCCCAATGTGTGGTCTCCCTTTTTTCTGCTCCGGATCCCACCATTCACTCCCTTTGGGCCCAGCCCTATTTGCGGAGGGTCTATCATCCAGGCTGCCATCACCATCAGCCCTAGTCGTAACAGACTGTGCAGTGGCGGTTCCATCACCATAACCGCAACCCACAAGTGGCATCACAATATAAACTTTTTCATCTACCCTGTATATAATCCCTTTTAAAAAGCACCCCCAGTGTCATGGAGCCGGGCATCGGCCGTTACACAACCGTGACACAGCATCCCCGTACATATACGGCCCGGGATCGAGTACCCCATAGCCCTGGGCGCTCCATGTGTCACGGGTGACAGACAGTCATGTGGTTTCTGGCAAAAGAAGATCACAAAGTTTGACTGCCCAAACTGCTCCCTGACTTTATTCATCACAATTCTTCTGTGCAGAACATCTAGCACAATAGGAGATGCTCTGCTGTGTTTTCATGGGCTACTGGCTGGCAGATTAATTGGAATTGCAGGCTTCCATGCTGGTTCTAGGAGGTGCTGATTGCTCAGATGTTTCATTTTCTGGGTTATTGCTCTGCTTTTTAGTGAGCATGCTCTCAAACCTTGCCAGTCATACTTTCTAGTTCTGTTGTTGTGCTGTTGGCCTGTGTTTCTGCATGTGTTCTGATCTTTGTTTATTGACCCCAGACCGTTGTTTGACCCCTCCCTACCTGCTCCCTGTTCCTGTCGTGACCTCCTGGCTTTTGACCCCGGACCGTTACCTGACCATGTCTCAGTTTTCTCCCTGTATCCACTACGTGCCTTCCTAGAATTATCACCTTTGGATCGTGATCTGACTACAGCTCTGTGTACTCCCTGTGTCCATACGTGTCCTCCTGTTACCGGACCCTAGCTTTCCTGACTACTCTATTGTTTGTACTACTTGTAAGTAGTGACTTGCATCATATTGTTGTTCATGTTGTTAGTAGTCATTGTACAAGGTAGCTTTCCCTCTAGATTTCATCTCTTCCCCTTTAGGACCCAGCAGAGCTCTCCTTCCATCCAGCTGCTGATTATTGAGTTCTTTTAAGCTCTGGTTGCAAGCAGGTGGCTTGCTCTCCTCTGTAGTATCGTTGTTGTAACGTTGTTGTAACGTTGCTGAACTCCTACCAGAGTCATCTGTGGATAAGTAGTTCATGCATTTTCCCCTGTGTGTCTTCCTCGTATCTTCTATAGTGTTTAGTTGGGTAAATGGCATCTCTTGAGGAAGACAACTGCACGAAACGCGCGTCGGAGCATGCAGCAAGCAGGACCACCAAACCACACATTAAGGTAGAGAATCTCTCCTATATAATTTTTTGCATTCAGTTCACTGCATACACAGAATATGTAATAGGAACAATTTTATACTTTGAAATAATTTTTAACCTGATCTAGCATCTTATAACGTTCTATCAGAATATTTATTTTTTGATAAAAAAATAATTTATTATCAGGCAATATTTAATGATTGGTCTCTGCACGGTGCACTTTATTTTCCTGTATTGTTGCTTCTATTATAAGGGATCATTTTTGTCCATTAATTGTTTTAATAATTGTATAATGTAATAGGAATTTTACCATATTTCATTAATAAAATTTAGCATTTTATTTTGACATTATTGTTATGGTCACTATCCCCTTTTTTTGAGTGTTTCATGTTGGTTCATGATTGGGGATCTTTTGAGTATTTATTTCACTACGGTGACTCTCTGCGGAGTTTTTGATTATTTATTGTGAGAACAGAGCCTAATATTCCCTGCTTCTTAAAATATTCCAATTCTAAACACGTAATATAATTGCAATATAAACACAACATATTTATATTTTATTTTTACTTTTTTACAATTTGAATTTTTTATTACTTTTGCAATGTTCTGACCTATTACTATCCGCTTGTACATTATGCCTGTGGATATGGGCCATCTGTGAGGGCATACAATACCTAAAGCGTGCCCTAACCGGCAAATTACAGATCGGCCCTGGTGGACTCTATTAGACCTTGAGCTGTCACTATATAAAGGTGAACTCTGGCGATTTGCCTGCGAGCTGCTTGCTGGATTTTCTGATGATTTTATGCCATACAGTTCATTGTAGTCTTCGAGGGTTGTTGGAGTCCATTTATACAGTATACAATACTAATAAGATAATGCAAGAATATGTGTCCATGAACATGTATGGCCGTCTATGAGACTATCATGATCAGGTAGCTTTCTTGAAACACAAATAATAAATCGTATAGAATATTGTATTTTGAAATAGCAGCTGTCATTTTTACAAACTTTGCATAAATCAATAGTGCAAGTGTGACGCCCTGGCAAAACCAGGTAGTCACACAAGTTGTCCACCCTCCTTGATACCAACACAAAACCCACACCCAGGTACAACACACAGCCATTAAATCCCAGCCACCCCCTCGTGATAATAGGGACACACCAGTGGGCGGGACAGGACGATTGGGAGCGCTCACCTAGGGGTCCTGAGATGTCCGGGGTGGGAACAACAAGACTTCAGTTTTGACTGTATACAGTGGAGGAGTGTGAAGTGCAGCGCAGTCAGGGGTTGGGGCCCCTGGACTACCGGACTAGGTGGCAGACGGCAAACAGGACCACAGGCGATGGAGATCTGGTCGCGCGAGACCTAAAGTGGGGCAGTGTTGTAGCCCGCCGGTGCCGACAGTGGGAATCCGGTCTGGAGGCTGTGCACAGATGGGGTGCCTGGACCCTAGGGTGAGGAAGGTTGCAAGCCTCTTGTCAATTGACCAGCCGGGGACGAGGTTTCAGACCTTGTTCTCTAGAAGCCCAGAGAGCGAAACGGAAGCCCAACGCGGGGGATAGGGTGTCTGTCAGAACCCACAGAAATCCCAAGGGTCAGATTTCGCGGGCCACAGTTCCCAAACATGCACAGTACCGGGAGTGGACTTTCCCGTTCCAAGCGGAGTTGTCCCAGAGAAGACACAGACATTGAGTGCAGGAGGAAGGAATCCCTGTTTGCTACACCTGGGTGTGGGACCCGAATACACCCGCCAGAGGCGATCGGTCACTGGCAACTTGGTTTACCACTGGACTTGTGTGTGATTCTATTAACTGTGAGTACACCATTGACCCCCAGTCCAACCCGGCACGCCACCTCCAGCAGCCATTACTCCAGTGTACTTGGGCCCCGGGACCACACCTCCCCTACCTGTGGAGGGGATCCCACCTTGCTGCCCCACTTCATCAGCCCCGTGCGCCCCATCACCAGGCAGCGGCGGTGTCACCATCCCTCACCACAACCCACGGGTGGCGTCACCGAAAATTCAATCCCCTGTAAATACTACCTTCCTACGGTTGTGAGGACGGATGGCTGTGCGAGCCCGGGTCCGGTCACCACTCGAGCCGCAGAAACAAACCCGGATCCGAGTAGCCCCTGCAGCGGCAGCGGCCACTGTCTGCAACACAAGCAAATATAATAAGCTTTTTGTTATGTATGAGCCACTTCTCCTCTGCTTTCACCCTCCTTTTTCATTACTTTTAAAAAATCTTCTAAAATTAACAAAAATGGTCTGCTGGCTATCTGAGATATCTGAGACTACAGCTGTCTATTGAAGTCTATGCAGAGGGGAGGAGGAGCATAATGAGAAAGGGGGAGTGGCAGAGACTCACACAGTTTTCTAGTTAGTGTTTATCTCAACCCAGAGCTGGAGTCACAGTTACACTGCTCTGTGCTTCTGTATAATATCCTTCATTCTGCTGGTGCTTCTTACCATGTGCTACATATAAATGAGAGAGCAGGAGCTCCTCATGTCTATGGGTGTTGTATATAGATGAAAAAATCAGAAGTACCACCTAGGAGAGGTAGCTATCCTATAGATCAGGGGTCCCCAATCTTTCTGATCTTGAGAGCTGCATTTGCTTGGAGAAAAGGTTGCAAGCCACATCCAGCTCTGAGAGAGGGTCACAAGCCACATTCAGCTCTGAGAAAATGTCGCAAGCCACATTCAGCCCTGAGAGAGGGTCACAAGCCACATTTAGCTCTGAGAGAATGTTGCAAGGCACATTCAGCTGTGAGAGAGGGTCACAAGCCACATTCAGCTCTGAGAGAGGGTCACAAGCCATATTCAGCTCTGAGAGAGAGTCACGAGGCACATTCAGGTCTGAGAGATGGCCAGGAGCTACATTCAGCTCTGAGAGAGAGTCACGAGGCACATTCAACTCTGAGAGAGGGTCACAAGCCACATTCAGCTGTGAGAGAGGGTCACGAGCCACATTCAGCTGTGAGAGAGGGTCACAAGCGACATTCAGCTCTGCGAAAAGGTCACAAGCCACATTCAGCTGTGAAAGAGGGTCACAAGCTACATTTAGCTGTGAGAGAGGGTCACAAGCTACATTCAGCTCTGAGAGAGGGTCACAAGCCATATTCAGCTCTGAGAGAAGGTCATGAGCTACATTCAGCTCTGAGAGGTCACAAGCCACATTCAGCTCTGAGAGAGGGTCACAAGCCACATTCAGCTGTGACAGAGAGTCACAAGCCACATTCAGCTCTGAGAGAAGGTTGTGAGCCACAATGAGCTGTGAGAGAGGGTCACAAGCCATATCCAGCTCTGAGAAAAGCTCACGAGCCACATTCAGCTCTGAGGGAAGGTCACAAGCCACATTCAGCTCTGAGAGAGGGTCACAAGCCATATTCAGCTCTGAGAGAAGGTCATGAGCTATATTCAGCTCTGAGAGGTCACGAGCCACGTTCAGCTGTGAGAGAGGGTCACAAGCCACATTCAGCTGTGAGAGAGGGTCACGAGCCACATTCAGCTGTAAGAGAGAGTCACAAGCCACATTCAGCTCTAAGAGAAGGTCACAAGCCACATTCAGCTCTGGGAAAAGGTCACAAGTTATATTCAGCTCTGAGAGATTCACGAGCCATATTCAGCTCTGAGAGAAGGTCGCAAGCCACATTCAGCTCTGAGGAAAGGTCAGAAGCCCCATTCAGCTCTGAGAGAGGGTCACGAGCCACATTAAGCTCTAAGAGAGGGTCACGAGCCACATTCCGCTCTGAGAAAAGGTCACCAGCTATATTCAGCTCTGAGAGATTCACGAGCCACATTCAGCTCTGAGAGAAGGTCGCGAGCCACATTTAGCTCTGCGAGGTTATGAGTTATATTCAGCTCTGAGAGAGGGTCACAAGCCACATTCAGCTCTGAGAGAGGGTCCAAGCTACAGACAGCTCTGAGAGAGGGTCGCGAGCCATATCCTGCTCTTAGAGAGGGTCATGAGCCTGTGGGGATGGTGTGGGGCAGTAGTCACGGGTGATGGGGTGCTTTTGCTTCTTGGCAGTTCTCCTTCAATAGGCCACCTTCAGTGAGGAAGGGGAAAGGGATTGGTTGCAGTTTTCCTGGCTGGTTGTCTGGTCTTTGTGTTGTCTGTGCAAGCCATACCTGTAACAAGGCCAAAAGGAAGACCAGGATTTTCCAAGTGGGGTGTCATGGACACAAATGCTGGGTTCTTTCTCAACTGTCTTTTACAGTATTTCTTATACTTCATTACTTTGGACAGAACACAAATGCAGCTTTCTACTGTCTAACTCGAACATTTTTGGTTCAACTCATTTAACTTCAAGGCACAGTTTTACTGCAGACTGTTGCATAGTTTATGGTAGTAGTACTGCTTTGCACATCTTCCTCCTTACTGTCTGACACCACGCCTTCACACAATAAAGTCATAGAGTCCCGCATGGTCATGGTCTCGTCCCATCCACAAGAAACCGTTCTGCATAACGGTTTCGACCGCCGTTGGACAAGGATCGTCTACTGGTGGTTCCATACTGACCTGTTCGCCCAGGTCTATGCCAAACCTCCATTTTAGGACTAGTACCTCTGCAGTCAGTCCTCAACCCGGCAATCTTCTGTAGAGTTTGGGCCTGATACTCATGACCATGGGACGGATGTGACACTCTACCTTTCCCCTATTAAAGTCATTAACGCATGCTCTATTCCCAGGGTGACCCTGAGGATCAGGTCAAATTATGAATGCCAAAGACATCCACTTTTGCTGGCCTAAGGTACACTGACTGGCTTGCACACTTCTCCTTTTTGCTATACTATCCACAAATGGAGCTTTCTACTGTCTAACTCGAACTACTACTGACTAAACTGGGATGGAGTCAGGCTGTACCCTGCAGCTGGCTCCTCCTTCTGTCAGCTTCCCACAGAGTGATAACTATTCACTGCCTATATTCTCCTTGTTGCTAGGCAGAACCTAACCTATTCACCCCATATTTGTAGGTTTAACATTACATAGTAATACTAATCAGTGTAGCTGTGAATCCAGCAATGACGTAAGATAAAACATACAAGATAGCAGCACCATCTGTATTTGTCTGTGTCTCTTAGATTTTCGCTGGTTTAACTTTACATCTTACCCTGCCTTCTCCATAGGCTTCAATAGGCAGCTGTAATCAGATCCTTCAGCCAGATGGATTTTAGAAGTGGCTCATAAGTGGATAAAGGATCCTATTTCTCTGATTAGATATATTACAAAGTTTCTTATGTTCGCTTGTACTATTGATTTATGTAAAGTTTATGAAAACAAAAATGACCATTCAATAAAATCTTTTTATTACACAGATAAGAAGTCCATCGCTAAGTCAGGTCCCCAGTATTGAGCAGCATAAAAGAGGTTCCATGTAGAATTGTTGGAAGTCCCTGAAGACGATTCTGTGATCTTGATATTTTCATTGTTCGTTAAGTTTTCTATTAAAATGTCTTATGTGAAAATTTTGATACTTTTGATTTTTCCATCTCAGGAGATCTAGTTGGCTCATTTTCAAGCTGTAGCATATGAAGACTAATGACGTGGCTATGAAGGTTCAGAGGCAATCCTGTGGGAAATACCTTAAATAAAAGCACTTGATAGATCTCATATAAGCCCACTGTTTCTTCAATTACTAATTGTTTGGTAGAAGCAGGAAGGGCATATTTGCTCCCCTAAGCTATAGACCTCATAGTTCACTTGGGAGCTTGACATTTTCTATTAAGTGAAGGACAAAAAATATTAAAAACATTATATATATATATATATATATATATATATATATATATATATATATATATATATATATATAGTGAGAGAATGCTTCTTACAGCCATGCAAGGATATGTCAATTGTTTTTTCCAGTACAATGGTGCAGTTTTATTTCTTACTCTGCTCCTCTCTTTTCATACGGGATAATTTACAGTTGTGATGTATCTTTATGTGCCTAAGACTTGTGTCACTTGTTACTGCTAGAATAGCGAGGGACAAGGGGGTCCTAGGCTGACCCTCACGCTAGAGGACCCTAGGCTATTCCTAATCTGAGGGTTACTCCTTATTGTGGAGATGCCTGAGTCCCATTCCTGGCTATGCTCCTGACCAGTACTAGTCTGATACCGCCCTTATACCAGGGAAGGACGGGGCAGGTGTGTGATGGATAACTGATAAAGACAGACAAAAGAAAAACAAAACTGTGACACATTGCACAGACTGAGGAATAGACAAAGAGAGACTCAGCAAAAAAAAAAGAAAAAGCAAGAGCAGGAAGGTAACAACAAAAAGGTAAGAAGTGTTAACTCTAAAATTGCACTCAGCGAGAAATAAAACAACCACCAGATATTCTGAATCACCACACCTCATCAGACCAGCTAAGATAAACTATAGCTGGCATAGGTGGAAGGATCTGGATGGCAGATATACAGTAGGAGGAGTGCAGATGTGATTAGCTTCCCGACAACATATGATTAAAAGAGACTAACAAGCAAACTAGCAGAGATTAAAGGGTGCTTTACATGCTGCGACATCGCTAACGATATATCATCGGGGTGACGTCGTTAGTGACACAAAATCTGCTGTCGTTAGCGTCATCGCAGCATGTGACACCTAGGAGCAACGATCAACGATCGCAAAAACGTCAAAAATCGTTGGTCGTTGACACGTCGCTCCTTTTCATAATATCGTTGGTGGGGCATGCCGCTGGTTGTTCGTCGTTCATGCGGCATCACACATTGCTATGTGTTACACCGCAGGAACGACGAACATCTCCTTACCTGCGGCCATCGGCAATGAGGAAGGAAGGAGGTGGGCGGGATATTCCGCCCGCTCATCTCCGCCCCTCCGCTTCTATTGGACGGCTGCCGTGTGACGTCGCTGTGACGCCGCACGAACCACCCCCTTAGAAAGGAGGCGGTTCGCCAGCTACAGCGGCGTCACATGGAAGGTAAGTCCGTGTGACGGGTGTTAGCGGTGTTGTAATAGGCCCCCGCATAACACCTTCCCTCACAGGCTTACACCAAAGACAACAAAACCCTAGTCACAAAACCCAGGGTAGGACAGGCACACCAGTGGGCGGGACCAGGCGGAAGGACAATGCCCACCTAGGGGTCTAGAGAACCCGGGGGCTGGAAAAGAGTTCAGTTAAGTTGAAGTTGAAGTTTGGAGTGGAGAGGAGTAAAAGTGAGAGAGGAGAAAGTCAAGTGCAGGTAAAGTCAGAGAGCAAAGGCGTCGGGGTTGGAGCCCCGGTGTGCTGGCTAGGTGGCAGACGGTGGTCAGTGTCTGACAGGAGATGGGAAGATGGCTGCCGGAGATTCCGAGGTGGACCGGGACAGTGTATGAGCCCGCCGGTAACGACAGCGGAGAAGCGACCCGGAAACCGTGCACACAAGGGAGTACCTGGACCCTGAAGCAGAGTACGGAACCACCGACTTTGTTAATCAACCAATTGAGGACAGGATTACAGGTCCTGTCCCACCCAAAGTCCCAAAAGCATCCCAGCAGCCCACCGAGAGGGATAGGGCATCCGCCAGGGCCCCTTTAGATCCCACGGGTCAGAGTCTGTGGGCACGGCTCCCACATGAAGTTCTGGGAGCAAACTCCCGTGTTCCATACCGAGAAGTCCAAAAGAGAAATAAAATAGCGCAGAGGAAAGTGACACAGACCATCACCCCGGGTGAGGGACCAGAATACACCCGGCCGCGGAGCTCCGGCCACTGGCACCTTGGTTTACCACGGACTTGTGTGATTTCGTTAATAGTGAGTACACCAACATCCCCCAGTCCTTCCGGGCACTTCGGCCCCTGCAATCACTATCCTCATCACGGAGATGTGGCACCCTGGACTAGCCAGGTAGCCACAGACAAAACAACACACACACCCCCACCCCCAGACAGTAACATTAGTCAGACAAAAACCCTTGTTGCCTCCCTCCAGGGTCTGATGTCCACACCAGGTGGGGCGGAGCCAGGCGATTGGTCCCACCCACCGAGGAGTTCACAGGCCTGGAGGCGGGAAAGCAGACAGTTTAGTTCAGTAGGTGAAAGTGAGAGGTTACGTACTGCGAGTGTCTGGGTTGGAGCCCAGGCACTGAGAGCAAGGTTGGCAGACGGTGGTGGCCGTCTCCAGGAGTAGCTGGAACTCCGCAGAGCCGTAAGGACTGGGGCTGGGCGGTGGCCCACCGGTACCGGACCGGGGAACGGAGTGAAGCTAAGCACACAGGCAGGGCCATCGGACCCCGACCAGGCTTGGAGCCGCCGTCAATAATCAAATCCGAATGTGACAGGAACCCCCGGGGTTCCCTAACAACCAAGTCCTGATTGAAGGCAACCGCTCACACCGTGAGGATATACCGCCGCCGGCTAGAAATCCAAGGGCCAGCGCCTGCGGGCAAAATGGGCACCTCCGGTATCTATACACCAGGGAGCGGACTACCGTTGGGAACCATTGGAGTCAACACAGTACACAAAGGTGCAGGGAGAGACAGCCACCATCACCTGTCTGGGGAGAGACACTGCAGCCGGCTGCAGGACCCGTCCATCCAGCTGTTTAGTTTACCAGAGACTTTGTGCATCTTTTGCTGAGTGAGTACACCCGTGCCATCCGGCACCGCACAGCGCTGTTCCGGCAACCCTGCACCTCACCGACCCTGCCTCCCCGTCACACCACCGGGCCCCGGGACCACCAACCTCTACCCACGGAGGGGGAAAACAACATCCCAGCTGCTCCCTACCATAGCTCCTGGGATCCCCGTCACCAGCAGCGGTGGTGCCCATTTTCACCACAACCCGTAGGTGGCGTCACGGACTAAATCCCCAAACAAACCACCCCCTTTTCACTCACGGGCGAGGAGCGCCACTCGAGTCCCCGGATCCGGCCCACCGCTCAAGCCACCGAGCAGCAGCAGCAGTGCCGGACCCGAGCGTTAGCGAGCACAGCGCCTCGCCGCCCACGACAACTTGGCGTCTTGAACAGGATAGAACCGATCTACTTACCAGTAGCAGTGTGCCTTGTGGTCTCCGCCGGCGGTGTCCGGCCGAAAAATTTGAAGCGCCGCCATCTTTGGTGCGAAGATTTCCCGCTCGAGCGTCTTCCCCAAGCAGGGAAGGCACGAAAGCGAAGCCCCGCCCACAACAAGCGGAAGTGCTAGAAAGAACCAAGGGGGGGGGCGGGTGAAAGCCTGCCTAATGTAGCCGAGGCCATAAAAGCGGGGATGCCAGGACTCTGCAAGATATACTCGGTTCCTGGAAGCAGCTTGCAACATGTCCGCACCGCCTGAGTCTCCAGAGCCTGCCCCCGGGACGGCGGCGTGGCTGAAAACCCAAGTGATGCTGCTGTGCTGTCGTAACCGAGCCCAGGTATGGGACCTGCTGGATCGCTGGACTGCTGAGATGGAGGAGCTGGCTGCGGTCGTGCGGGCGCATGAAATAGAGGCCATGCTAAAGGAGCTGGTGAGTGACCCACACCCTTGTGTTCCTGAGGGACCGGCCGCTGCGGCTGAAGGACTCGGTCTACCTCTGGTCCCAGCAGAGCCCACTCCATCGCCCGTGCTGGCCGCCCGTACGGCCACGCTCAGGCCGCCATCCTCGATGGAGGTGGCGGAGTCCGTGCTGCCCCGCCAGGGCCCGGATGCCCGAGAGGACGCTAGTCAACCAATAGCTGGAGCGGTTGACTTAGAAGAACCGATGGCGGGCGTACGTACACCGACCAATGACAGGTCGCTTGCCACTGAGGAACCACAAGTCTGGGCTCAACTAGGAACCATTGCTGTCCTGCCGGGTCTCGTCATTATCCCCCTGGAGTCAGATGACAGCGGCTCGGGGGCTGACACGGAGCCTGTCTCGGAGGAGGAGGGAATCTTCGGCTTGTATGACATGGAGGCCACTTACATCCCTCGGAGTGGAAATAATGGATACCGGGCAGCCCTTCCTCGTCGCGCCTGCGGTGCGCTGGAGGGGCTGAAACCCGTGTTTCTTCACCTGGAGCCAGGTGAGGAGTACGGAAGTGAGCAATAGGCAGCGGTCCACCGTTGCACCCTGGTGTCCCCCGCTGGGACCCTCAGCACAATGAATCAATCCGAATCAACCGAGTTTTCATCTAATTACCTACTGTGATTGCCCCGGCCGTTGCCGGCAAGTTGTCCCTGGAGGGACCCTATGTGTTTACCACCCACATGAGAAACTGCTCATGGACATGGCCGAGAACTTGCAGGCCACCCACGAACTTGTGGGCTTGTAAATAATTTTGTGGGATGGATACCGTTGCCGCCTCCGGAGAGGCAGATTGGAGGAAGAGCCCGCAGCAGAGCAGGCTGGGGCCCGGCCACCACCAGGACCAGTGGCCATCCTCCGGGGGTCAGGGGTTCCCCCTTGGATGTGGGGTCCCCTGAAGTACAAAAAAGAGAGAAGACCTTGCTTCACCATATAGGTGCTCAGGAGAAAATTCGTAGACTAAGTAAGAGGGGGAGAGCTCCGGCACACAACCTCAATGTAGTCAGACACAAAAGTTTCTTTTTATACTTATTTTTATTTTGAAAAAAGAATTCATGCATATGATGTCCACACTTTTAACGTTTCGACCAAATTATGGTCTTCATCAAAGGGACCATCTAAATACAAATATGAACATAAACAATTACAAAATACATAACAAATGCAGAGACAGTCATCACATATTGTCAATATAGGGGTTCAGTTTGGAAAAGGGGAAGAATCAATTGGGAGTTGTGATCATTATAAGTGGAATATAGGAGGTATATAATAATAACTATGACACCACCACCCTGTCCTAAAATGGACGGTGTCCGAATGATAGGAATAGTGTTCTACGGAGTGTAACTGATAAGGCTAACATTACCTGTGGTGTTTAGGCCAGGTGAGTTGTTACTAGGAAATGCTTCGCGGCAAATACCAAAGGACCGTTAAATCGAGAATATAATTAGCAGTACAATCTATCGAGGTAAAAAACAACAGGTCTAAACAACTGGATATAGATATCACATCCTCATTCCATATGTACCCAATCTCAATACCTTAGAGCTATAAAACATGTGTAATATGTCAGGCCGCTAAATCAGTTTGGCTCATTCAAATTCTATAGTAGGGTGCTGCCACTGCTTCCTCTATATGGAGATAAAAAAACACATAAGACCATGTGATCCACCCACTGGATCATGTTATATGGGGAGAACTTACATATACTTGCTCTGTAACAGGGTTTAGTAAGGAGATAGGGAGGCAATATTTTCCTCCAGTATCCTAAAACACATAACATAATATAATGTGACTGTGTTAATTGTATGTCAATGGACATGTGGCTATATAGTGAAACCCACCTATAAGGTACAACAGAGTAGTGTCCTTATCCTAGTTGAGACCAATGTCTGTATATTCTAGTATTGCATATGGAAGTCCTCTGAGTAATAATCAGTAAATTAGTAAATTGGTACATACGTACGTGTGTGGCGCCCCTGACCTGGTCAGGCACCACTGAGTACTGCACCCATGCTGGGGACAGTACAATACAGGTAATCCAGAAGGCTGACCGGGGTGTGGAACACAGGCGCATAGTGATCAGGTCTCACACATGTACCCATGAGAGGACCCCTGGGGATCCCAGGAGGGGGCAAGCCTTCACCTTCACTGGAATAGTGGAGGGGGTAGAGCCTCCATCTCCTCTCAAGGGGTGTGGTAAGAGAATCTGGTTGCTAGGTGGCGTAGGCAAGAACAGGAGAGGAGGAGCAGTGAGTCAGTTAGAGCAGAGAACTCCATAGGGCTCAGTGAGGAGCAGACCTGTGGGGCTGTTGCTGTCTAACAGCGCCCGCGCAGTGGCTACAGACGGGGGAGAACGGTCAACTAGGAGTGCTGCCTGAAAGCCAGCTTCAGCTAGAGAGTGCACGGAGTGGGAAGTAAGGAGACTGCTAGAGAGCACCAGGCCCAACCGGGCGGCAGATCCCGAAGCGAAGATAGATCCAGCCTTCTTCTGCTAAACCTGCCGGTGTGGGGCTCTCAAAGCCCACACCACATCACCACAAAAGCCGCAGCCACGTAACCGCAGTGAGGGCCCATAGGTCATAGGAGGCAAGAGGCTGGAGTGGCCTGGTCCGGGGAACAAGCATACGGCGAACGAAGGGGAGAGAGGCTGCAGCATCTTCCCTGGGTGACCCCCATAGGGACTCAAAGTCGGGGTCACCCCAAACCACCAAGGGCTAAGGAAGGCGAGTCAGTAGTCACCCTCATAAAGTCAGCCTGAAGGATACCTGGTTCCCACCTGGTTCATCTCAGCTACGCCCGGGTTACTCACCCTGCCACCTGAAGTGAGTAAAAACCCTGAAAGACATCCTGCCTGTGTGGTCATTCTGCGACTTGTGGTACTACAAACCTACACAGGGCCCTGGGGCTTGCCTCACTCTCAGGAGGCTACTACATCTAACTGCACACACCATCAGCCCCAGGCGACCCTCAACCTGCAGTGGCGGTCCCTACTGGCCGCAATACTGAGAGTGGCGTCACGACAAGAAGAAGATCTCCTACCTGTGACCAGATCCAGCTGAGTGGAGTCCCTGAAGGTAATGCACCGACACAACACCTTAGGGGCTTCACATCTTGGCAGGGACCTCTCTGGACTGGGGAGCGGTGTCTGCTCTGGCCTTGCAGGCCGGGGAAAATGATGAGGTAGTCTTCTCTTCTTGGCGGGCCGCGCCCTGTATGGCGGCGGCCTGGTCTTGGCGGGCCGCGCCTGGCATGGCGGCGGCCTGGTCTTGGCGGGCCGCGCCTGGCATGGCGGCGGCCTGGTCTTGGCGGGCCGCGCCCTGTATGGCGGCGGCCTGAATTGGCGTTTCTGTCGCGGCCGGTTCCTGGCGGGCCGGACTGGACACTGCAGCCGCGGTCTCACTTGGCGTCGCAGCCTCGATGGGGTCCGTGCAGGCTGAGTCGGGCGTCGCGGCAGTGATCGGAGCTTGGCGGGCCGCACCCGACGGGGCTGCGGCCTGGTTCAGCATATCACTTGCGGCGCGGACGAGCGTCGCTGCTGCGTTGGGGTCTTGGCGGACCGGGTTCAGCAGGGTGGCAGCCTGGGTCAGCGTCACACCTGCAGCACGGATGAGCACTGCCGTGGTGGTCGGAGCCCGGCGGGACAGGCGGGGCATCGCTGCAGCGGCCTGGGCTTGGCGGGCCGCACCTAGCGTGGCTGCGGCCTCACTCAGCGTCGCCGCATCGGGCGCCTCCTCTGGGACCGCGGTCGCAGCAGCTAGGGTCGGGGCTCTTGTTCTAGCCGGGGCAACACCGGACTCACCCATCGGGGTCTGAATCGTCGTCGCCGCTCGATCCGGCAGGCTCCGCGCGGCACTCTCCTCATAGGTCCGCACCGCCGCAGCCATTTCCAGGAGCTCCGTGCGTTCTTCTCTGAGCCGTCGCACGATCCCGGCCTCCAGCCGGTCGCAGAAGATGGCAAGCTCCCGGCACCACCAGGCAGCAGTGCCTGGTTCTGGGTATCCGCGTCTGGATTCCATTTCTGCTCTCCGCAGCAGCAGGTTTGTGGCTTCCTTTCTCTCTCGCCGTTTCTGGACGCTTCCGCTTTCTTTGCTGGCAAGCTCCGAACTCTGCAGAGGATCTCTGGGTAGCCACACCTCTTCGTGGGCAGTAACTTCTTCCAGCGCGGGCTGCTGTTGTTTTTCAGCGCGCTTTTCATGGTGGCAATATGGCGGCGCTTCCAATTTTTCAAGCGGACCGCCCAGGCACATGGTCACCTGTCTGGACAGGTCTAGTCCTTATCCTGTTCGTGACGCCAGATGTGAAGCCCCTAAGGTGTTGTGTCGGTGCATTACCTTCAGGGACTCCACTCAGCTGGATCTGGTCACAGGTAGGAGATCTTCTTCTTGTCGTGACGCCACTCTCAGTATTGCGGCCAGTAGGGACCGCCACTGCAGGTTGAGGGTCGCCTGGGGCTGATGGTGTGTGCAGTTAGATGTAGTAGCCTCCTGAGAGTGAGGCAAGCCCCAGGGCCCTGTGTAGGTTTGTAGTACCACAAGTCGCAGAATGACCACACAGGCAGGATGTCTTTCAGGGTTTTTACTCACTTCAGGTGGCAGGGTGAGTAACCCGGGCGTAGCTGAGATGAACCAGGTGGGAACCAGGTATCCTTCAGGCTGACTTTATGAGGGTGACTACTGACTCGCCTTCCTTAGCCCTTGGTGGTTTGGGGTGACCCCGACTTTGAGTCCCTATGGGGGTCACCCAGGGAAGATGCTGCAGCCTCTCTCCCCTTCGTTCGCCGTATGCTTGTTCCCCGGACCAGGCCACTCCAGCCTCTTGCCTCCTATGACCTATGGGCCCTCACTGCGGTTACGTGGCTGCGGCTTTTGTGGTGATGTGGTGTGGGCTTTGAGAGCCCCACACCGGCAGGTTTAGCAGAAGAAGGCTGGATCTATCTTCGCTTCGGGATCTGCCGCCCGGTTGGGCCTGGTGCTCTCTAGCAGTCTCCTTACTTCCCACTCCGTGCACTCTCTAGCTGAAGCTGGCTTTCAGGCAGCACTCCTAGTTGACCGTTCTCCCCCGTCTGTAGCCACTGCGCGGGCGCTGTTAGACAGCAACAGCCCCACAGGTCTGCTCCTCACTGAGCCCTATGGAGTTCTCTGCTCTAACTGACTCACTGCTCCTCCTCTCCTGTTCTTGCCTACGCCACCTAGCAACCAGATTCTCTTACCACACCCCTTGAGAGGAGATGGAGGCTCTACCCCCTCCACTATTCCAGTGAAGGTGAAGGCTTGCCCCCTCCTGGGATCCCCAGGGGTCCTCTCATGGGTACATGTGTGAGACCTGATCACTATGCGCCTGTGTTCCACACCCCGGTCAGCCTTCTGGATTACCTGTATTGTACTGTCCCCAGCATGGGTGCAGTACTCAGTGGTGCCTGACCAGGTCAGGGGCGCCACACGTGCACACTGTACATATCCCTCCGTTTAGGGTATTAGATTAGTACGTAGGTGCAGAGATATATATTATACCTATTCATTAATGTACACATGTTAAAGGATAACATTGATAGAAATTTACATATGAGATAAGATAGATCACCTTGTGTTTACAACATGATAAACTATGATTAAAGGTAATGATCTATGCCAATTTGCGATTCTAATATATTCCTTCTTCTTTTCAGAACTACTGACACCGCACTCCTGGGCACTTTTTCTGATATGCAGCCCATAGGCACAGAAACATACGACTGTAGGAACGGCACCTATTTACCACCCCTTATGGACTAGTGACGCCCCCTACATTAGCGTCACTCATAGGACCCACCTCCTAGCCTTCCCCCCTTCACTTGTGGCACTTGATATCGGCAATACGCAAAACCGGAAGTGACGTATCGGAAGATCGCCCGAAACCGGAAGTGATGCGGCGGATAGTCACATGACGTTTGGAACGCAAACGTCACACTGGTCCACATCCTCACCGCCTCACTATCATGACAGGAAGTGATCCTTGTAGTTTCCCTTTAAAAACCCCCACCAGCAGACATTTATCACTGCCACACGGAGGGAGCAGGTCCTATTACCATTTTGCACAGGTTCAGGTGAGTCACGGGGTAATGCTTTGCGGCCTGTTGATAAAACTTTATTCATGTCCTCCTTCTGTCTTCATTTAGACAGTCCGGTCCCCCTTGGGCGAATCCATTACCACTTAGGAACCTGAACAGGTTTATCAACTATGTTATGACCTCCTAGTTCTAATGGATAAGCTAAGTATATTCCTTTTTGTAATATAAAAAAAGATTTTTTTCTTTTAACCATTAGAAATCCTTACTTGCTATACACAGCGGCCTGTGCCCTTATATGAGACAGCGATTATTACTCAGAGGACTTCCATATGCAATACTAGAATATACAGACATTGGTCTCAACTAGGATAAGGACACTACTCTGTTGTACCTTATAGGTGGGTTTCACTATATAGCCACATGTCCATTGACATACAATTAACACAGTCACATTATATTATGTTATGTGTTTTAGGATACTGGAGCAAAATATTGCCTCCCTATCTCCTTACTAAACCCTGTTACAGAGCAAGTATATGTAAGTTCTCCCCATATAACATGATCCAGTGGGTGGATCACATGGTCTTATGTGTTTTTTTATCTCCATATAGAGGAAGCAGTGGCAGCACCCTACTATAGAATTTGAATGAGCCAAACTGATTTAGCGGCCTGACATATTACACATGTTTTATAGCTCTAAGGTATTGAGATTGGGTACATATGGAGTGAGGATGTGATATCTATATCCAGTTGTTTAGACCTGTTGTTTTTTACCTCGATAGATTGTACTGCTAATTATATTCTCGATTTAACGGTCCTTTGGTATTTGCCGCGAAGCATTTCCTAGTAACAACTCACCTGGCCTAAACACCACAGGTAATGTTAGCCTTATCAGTTACACTCCGTAGAACACTATTCCTATCATTCGGACACCGTCCATTTTAGGACAGGGTGGTGGTGTCATAGTTATTATTATATACCTCCTATATTCCACTTATAATGATCACAACTCCCAATTGATTCTTCCCCTTTTCCAAACTGAACCCCTATATTGACAATATGTGATGACTGTCTCTGCATTTGTTATGTATTTTGTAATTGTTTATGTTCATATTTGTATTTAGATGGTCCCTTTGATGAAGACCATAATTTGGTCGAAACGTTAAAAGTGTGGACATCATATGCATGAATTCTTTTTTCAAAATAAAAATAAGTATAAAAAGAAACTTTTGTGTCTGACTACATTGAGGTTGTGTGCCGGAGCTCTCCCCCTCTTACTTAGTCTACGAATTTTCTCCTGAGCACCTATATGGTGAAGCAAGGTCTTCTCTCTTTTTTGTACTCATGCTTTGACCTTGCTCCCAACCTCAAGACAGACGATTTTTTGTACTCTTAGTAACCTTATCAGAATATCAAGCAGAATTCTTGACATCCCCATGTCACAATCTCACTTTACAACTTTTTCCTATAATGAGGAAGAGACTAATAGCATTGTATCAAAAGTAACATCTTCCAGCAATTTTTTAAGCATCCCGTCAGAGGATATACGGAAAAGAGATCTGGAGAAAGAACTACGTAGGCATACGTCATTAGAACTTCACGCAATTACTCTAGCAGAATATCACCGTACGAAAAGGATCCCGCGGGGCCTCAGAGTGGCATTAAGACCAACCCTTTTTTCCGAGAACATTGAGTTTTGTGATCGGTTTGAGGCAATTATTAACAAATGCTCTATGGATATTATCGTTCTAACTATAGATTTCTTACAGAAAGAAATTAACCTTGTATCCGACAATATCAGAGCCGCGGACGAACAACTGAAGCAGACATTATCTACATCAGACTTGGCACAACTCAAGAAGAAGACAGACGACATCATCGGTGAGTTTCGGAGGGACCTAGAGGCCAGAAAGAGGAGTAAGTTCCTCAGAGACCAGGAGGACTATACCAGAGGAACGGTTTATAGATGGCGGGCTGGAGAATCTTACAACACCAGACGACCCCAGGGCTACGGAGGATACTCCTCCTCGGACACATCAGACACCGATTCCAGACCACAGAGACAGCCACCAACTTTTTTAGGACAACGCAGGTTACCACCAAGAAGAAGACAAGGAGGGGGCGGAGATCCCAACCGGTACCAGAGGGGAGAACGTGTTTGGACAAGATCTCAGGTAAATTCAACCTGGTCTTCAATATTTCCTCCTACGTCTTATCACCGGCGGAATACTTAGTACTCCAAAAGGGCTTGACGTTTTGTCCTACTCCAGCATACGACACATTTAGGGTTGAACAGGAACTCCTGCGTTTCTTTAGGTCAGTCCGTCTTAAAGCTCATTTTGCACAGAATGAGCTGTCAGACATACAAGGCATCAATATTATACCGAGTACAGATGAGTTGTGTTTCTCTTTGAAAAAGCTCAATTTACAGGTCCCCAGCTCCTATGTACCCCCAAGGTCTTATCACCCGATAGAGACGTATGTTGAACTGGTCTCCAATGAAGTCAGGGAATTAAATAAAAGAATCACGGCAGGTGATTTTCATGTCAGAAATAATTTATCTGTGGAAGAGAGCAGAGCTATAGCCAGCCTTAGAAACAATTCCTCTATTGTCATTAAGCCAGCAGACAAAGGTGGGGCTGTAGTTATCATGGATAAGCGATATTATGTTTCCGAGATAATAGGCCAATTATCGGATCGTGAGACATATGAGTTATTGGCACAGGATCCCACTTCACAAATTGCCAAGATAATTAGAGACTTGACGAGTAGATATCTAGAATTAGGCATCATAGATCAAAAATTACATGGGTTCTTAAATAACACACATCCTGTTATACCTGTGTTCTATATTTTACCCAAGATACACAAGAACCCCACCCATCCACCGGGTAGACCTATTGTGGCCTCGACCGACTCTATATTGTCTCCATTGGCAAAAACTGTAGAGAGGATTCTGTCCCCATTCATTCCATTAACACAATCATACATCAAGGATACGTCTCATTTCCTTGAGATTATTGCAGAATTACATCAGATCCCGCCAACATCCATTCTGGCCAGTATGGATGTTAATAGCCTTTACACGAGTATTAATCATGAAGAAGGTATACAAGCCACGAATTGGTTCCTTGATAACTACACCTCACTTCCTGTGAATAACAAGAAATTTTGCATTGATTCGCTCAGAATCATCTTAGAAAGGAATTATTTCCTGTTTCAAGACAAGTTCTATTTCCAACGAAGGGGGACTGCCATGGGTTCTAACATGGCACCCCCCTATGCAAATATTTTTATGGCATTTTTCGAGGAAAAATTTGTCCACCCCCACCCCTTGGTCATCAAGCACGCCTTAGTTTGGCGCAGATACATTGATGATGTCTTTCTCATCTGGGACGGGGGTGCAGACTCCTTGATGGAATTTTTCAATCATATTAATTCGTGCATGGTAGGGCTCACGTTCACAATACACCAAGACCTTACCCAGATCAATTTTCTTGATTGTATGATCATCAAGCAGAAAGAAGGGACACTGACTACAGATATTTATTCCAAACCAACGGAAAGGAATAGTTTATTGTTGTATACGAGTAACCATCCTAAACATATGAAGAGATCGTTACCACGTTCACAGCACATGCGTGTCGATAGATTGGTCTCTGATTATGATACCAGGATAAAACGCCATCAGGAAATGAGCAACAAGTTTCTTGAGAGAGGTTATCCCCCAGCGGTTGCTACAGTCACTCATACTGGTACAACTAGACCTTGTGATACTAGTAATCGTATACCGTTTATTAACACCTTCCATCCCTTTTCTCCACTATTGAAACAGATCATACTGAAACATTGGCCCCTGCTATCTGCAGCGTATCCACGTGTAACAGAATTTGGCAACCCACCACTGTTCTGTTTTAAAAGATCGGACAACTTGAGAAACAGTCTGGTTCGGGCTGACATAGGCTCGACCACACATAAATCACGACAAGCATTTCTGGACACACCACAACGAGGCACATTCCCATGCTTGGGATGTGCCCAGTGCTCTAATGTAATTAAGGGTGGGACTTTCTCACACCCTAGAACAGGCAAAACTTACAACATCAAGGGCCTATTCACTTGTAACAGTACCTATGTGGTCTATCTTATCAAGTGTCCATGCGGTCTCGGATATGTTGGGGAGACTACCCAGCATGTCCGGGACCGCATTAATAAACACAAGTCTGATATTCGTTGTGGCCGGTCGCTACTACCCATACCCCAACATTTCATTGCAGAAGGACATAAGATTTCACAATTACGCTTTCAGGTGATTGATTCTGTAGATATTCTCCGCAGGGGTGGCGATAGGATTAAGCGCCTAAGGGAAGTTGAAGCCAAATGGATTCACACTTTAGACACTATAGAACCACACGGGCTGAACCGTAGATACGAATCAGGTCTATAAGCAATTTTTCTTTTATTGGTCGTTATGGCTCTGCTCTCTATCTTATCCTGCATTCTGTGTCCATTTGTGTATGACTATATAGTTTCTGATAAATCTACTTTCTATATGATTCTTTTAGGTACCTAACAATCTGGGATGCTTTCAGGCTGGTTTCTTTGTATATTTGTATATAATGTATATAACTTTAAATGTATATTAATTGCGGGACCCATTATTTTTCACATAACGATAGGGTTCACATAGAAATTCCCCCTCCCCCCCCCCCGTTCCCCTTCCCCCCCTCCCCCCTTTTCCTTCCCAACTTCACCCTTTCTTTTATCCCTGGGATCCTGCTACTATGTGTATTAGGATTGTCTACACACAGTATAGCAATTTATTGGAGGTCTCTTAATTTTGCTCATATGTAATTCAGTAAATTGGTACATACGTACGTGCACACTGTACATATCCCTCCGTTTAGGGTATTAGATTAGTACGTAGGTGCAGAGATATATATTATACCTATTCATTAATGTACACATGTTAAAGGATAACATTGATAGAAATTTACATATGAGATAAGATAGATGACCTTGTGTTTACAACATGATAAACTATGATTAAAGGTAATGATCTATGCCAATTTGCGATTCTAATATATTCCTTCTTCTTTTCAGAACTACTGACACCGCACTCCTGGGCACTTTTTCTGATATGCAGCCCATAGGCACAGAAACATACGACTGTAGGAACGGCACCTATTTACCACCCCTTATGGACTAGTGACGCCCCCTACATTAGCGTCACTCATAGGACCCACCTCCTAGCCTTCCCCCCTTCACTTGTGGCACTTGATATCGGCAATACGCAAAACCGGAAGTGACGTATCGGAAGATCGCCCGAAACCGGAAGTGACGCGGCGGATAGTCACATGACGTTTGGAACGCAAACGTCACACTGGTCCACATCCTCACCGCCTCACTATCATGACAGGAAGTGATCCTTGTAGTTTCCCTTTAAAAACCCCCACCAGCAGACATTTATCACTGCCACACGGAGGGAGCAGGTCCTATTACCATTTTGCACAGGTTCAGGTGAGTCACGGGGTAATGCTTTGCGGCCTGTTGATAAAACTTTATTCATGTCCTCCTTCTGTCTTCATTTAGACAGTCCGGTCCCCCTTGGGCGAATCCATTACCACTTAGGAACCTGAACAGGTTTATCAACTATGTTATGACCTCCTAGTTCTAATGGATAAGCTAAGTATATTCCTTTTTGTAATATAAAAAAAGATTTTTTTCTTTTAACCATTAGAAATCCTTACTTGCTATACACAGCGGCCTGTGCCCTTATATGAGACAGCGATTATTACTCAGAGGATTTCCATATGCAATACTAGAATATACAGACATTGGTCTCAACTAGGATAAGGACACTACTCTGTTGTACCTTATAGGTGGGTTTCACTATATAGCCACATGTCCATTGACATACAATTAACACAGTCACATTATATTATGTTATGTGTTTTAGGATACTGGAGCAAAATATTGCCTCCCTATCTCCTTACTAAACCCTGTTACAGAGCAAGTATATGTAAGTTCTCCCCATATAACATGATCCAGTGGGTGGATCACATGGTCTTATGTGTTTTTTTATCTCCATATAGAGGAAGCAGTGGCAGCACCCTACTATAGAATTTGAATGAGCCAAACTGATTTAGCGGCCTGACATATTACACATGTTTTATAGCTCTAAGGTATTGAGATTGGGTACATATGGAATGAGGATGTGATATCTATATCCAGTTGTTTAGACCTGTTGTTTTTTACCTCGATAGATTGTACTGCTAATTATATTCTCGATTTAACGGTCCTTGGGTATTTGCCGCGAAGCATTTCCTAGTAACAACTCACCTGGCCTAAACACCACAGGTAATGTTAGCCTTATCAGTTACACTCCGTAGAACACTATTCCTATCATTCGGACACCGTCCATTTTAGGACAGGGTGGTGGTGTCATAGTTATTATTATATACCTCCTATATTCCACTTATAATGATCACAACTCCCAATTGATTCTTCCCCTTTTCCAAACTGAACCCCTATATTGACAATATGTGATGACTGTCTCTGCATTTGTTATGTATTTTGCAATTGTTTATGTTCATATTTGTATTTAGATGGTCCCCTTGATGAAGACCATAATTTGGTCGAAACGTTAAAAGTGTGGACATCATATGCATGAATTCTTTTTTCAAAATAAAAATAAGTATAAAAAGAAACTTTTGTGTCTGACTACATTGAGGTTGTGTGCCGGAGCTCTCCCCCTCTTACTGGGTCCCCTGAAGTGACAGTCGGGTGCGAGTTACCGTACCCGTTCCCGCTCGGGCAGCCTGAACCTGGACTGGGGTAAAGGGGTGCTGCCCACTTCTTAGGGGCAGCATCAGGGCTAGGTTGCTTGGGTGGGAGAGCGGAAGACATCCGTCCGTTCGTTATTAAAAATGTATATGTGTTGTAACGTTTAAGAGGACCTAAAGTATGCTAATCCTTCATGTTTTACCGTTTTCCCATGTTATTTATCTTTTTCAGTTTGAAAAATAAAACCGGTGATGGACGGGCAGCCCGCGGACGGTCTGCATTTTACCAAGGGGGAATGTGGCGCCCTGGACTAGCCGGGTAGCCACAGACAAAACAACACACACACCCCCACCCCCAGACAGTAACATTAGTCAGACAAAAACCCTTGTTGCCTCCCTCCAGGGTCTGATGTCCAGGTGGGACGGAGGCAGGCGGTTGGCCCCACCCACCGAGGAGTTCACAGGCCTGGAGGTGGGAAAGCAGACAGTTTAATTCAGGAGGTGAAAGTGAGAGGTCACGTACTGCGAGTGTCTGGGTTGGAGCCCAGGCACTGAGAGCAAGGTTGGCAGACGGTGGTGGCCGTCTGCAGGAGTTGGTGGAACTCCGCAGAGCCGTAAGGACCGGGCTGGGCGGTGGCCCACCGGTACCGGACCGGGGAATGGAGTGAAGCTAAGCACACAGGCAGGGCCATCGGACCCCGACCAGAATTGGAGCCGCCGTCAATAGTCAAATCTGAATGTGACAGGAACCCCCAGGGTTCCCTAACAACCAAGTCCCGATTGAAGGCAACCGCTCACACCGTGAGGATATACAGCCACCGCCACCGGCTGGAAATCCAATGGCCAGCGCCTGCGAGCAAAACGGGCTCCTCCGGTATCTATACACCGGGGAGCGGACTACCGTTGGGAAGCCATTGGAGTCAACACAGTACACAAAGGTGCAGGGAGAGACAGCCACCATCACCTGTCCTGGGAGAGACACTGCAGCTGGCTGCGGGACCCGTCCATCCAGACGTTTGGTTTACCGGAGACTTTGTGCATCTTTTGCTGAGTGAGTACACCCGTGCCATCCGGCACCGCGCCGCGCTGTCCCTGCAACCCTGCACCTAACTGACCCTGCCTCCCCGTCATACCACCGGGCTCCGGGACCACCAACCCCTACCCATGGAGGGGGAAAACAACATCCCAGCTGCTCCCTACCATCGCCCCCGGGATCCCCGTCATCAGCAGCGGTGGTGCCCATCTTCACCACAACCCGTGGGTGGCGTCATGAACTAAATCCCCAAACAAACCACCTCCTTTTCACTCACGGGCGAGGAGCGCTGCTCGAGTCCCCAGATCCGGCCCACCGCTCAAGCTACCGAGCAGAAGCAGCAGCGCCGGACTAAAGCGTTAGCGAGTGCAGTGCCCCGCCGCCCGTGACAGAGACACTGGGCCCCGGGGCATCCATCCCTACCCATGGAGGGTTAACAACAGCTAGCTGCCACCCCAACGCCCCTGGTGTTCCCTAATAGCAGCGGTGGTACCCCATTTTACCACACACCGTGGGTGGAGTCATGGACTGTATACAATATCCCCACATACCATCATCCCCTTTTTATTTCGGAGTGTCCGCGAGACCCCCGGGTCCGGAGACCCCTCGAGCCACACTGTGGCTCCGGATCCAAGTAGCCCGGCTGCTAACCTGGGGCAGTACAGATATCGATAGCGATATTGTCGCGGGCGGGGAGGAGGGTGTCAGCACACCGCGCTCACCCCTTCTGCTCGGGTCCGGCAGTTGCTCCTGGTGGCTCGAGCTGCGGGCCGGATCCCGGGGTGTCTCGAGCGACGCTCCTCGCCCGTGAGTGAAAGGGGGGGGGTGTTTGTTGGGATTATAGTTCGTGACGCCACCCACGGTTGTGGTGATGGCACCACCGCTGCTCGGTGTGGGGGGTCCCGGGGATGGTGATGGGAGCAGCCAGGTGTTATGTTGCCCCTCCGTGGGTAGGGGTTGGTGATCCCGGGGCCCGGTGAAGAGATGTGAAGTGTAGGGCCTGGAGGGCGCAGGGACGCGGGGGCAGCGCTATGCCTTGCGGCACTGTGGTACTCACTCAGCCTGAGACACGGACACAGTTTGTATGGTAAACCAACGGCTGGTAGGACGGTCCCACAGACGGTTGCACCTGCACTCCCGGTAGGTGACGGTGACGTCTCTCTTCCTTGCACCTGTTTGACTGATGGTAGCGGTGGATTCCCTCCGGTTACCCGCTCCCCGACTGCAATCTGGGCCGGAGGAGCTCTACACTTTGCCCGCAGGCGCTGGCCCTGGGGAAACTGGTGCCTTGGCGGTGGCGGTGTCTCCCCGGTAATGGTCGGGCTGTTGCCGTCAATCGGGACTTTGTTGCTGGGGGATCTGCGTCCCCTTCACTGACGGATTCGGCAAATTGGGCGACTCCTAGCCTTGCCGGGGTTCGAGAGGCCCCTGCCCTGGTGCTGACTGTCCTTCGGAACACTGCTCCAGACCACCGGGCACACAGCCAACGGGGTCCTTCCAGGAACTTCCAAACGGTCCCCCTCCGGACAGTCACCGCCGTCGCTGACCTTGCTGTTCTAGCCCTACACACAGCTGGGCTCTCAGGCTTCTCCTTCTCCCTGCTCTGTCACCACTTCTTGCTTTCCTCCTTTTCCACTTTCCTTTCCTTCACTTTCACTTCTGGTTGTTTCCTCTAGCCCCTGCCTGGGCTACTCTGCTGTTCACTCGTTCATGTCCCTGACAGTTCTGCCTGGTTACTTCCTGCCTCCAGAGTTGTGAGCTCCTTGGTGGGCGGAGCCAACCGCCTGGCCCACCCCCTGGTGTGCATCACAGACTCCTGGAGGGAGGCAACAAGGATTTCTGGTTAGCAGGTGTGCCTACCTGGAGTGTGGGGTGTAGTGGTGTTGTTATCTGTGTCCCCTGGCTTGCCCAGGGCGACACATTCCCCCTTAGCAAAATGCAGACCGTCCGCGGGCTGCCGTCCTACACCGGTTTTATTTTTCTGTAAAAAGGGGATAACAGGGTTAAACAAAACATAAGCATTTTCAATCAACTCTTCCCAAGACGGGAGGCACATTTTACTTTTAACGTTTCAACGGTGTACGGTCACGGTTTCCGCTCTCTCCCACCCAAGCAACCTGGCCCTGATGCTGCCCCTAAAACCCAGGCAGCACCCCTTGACCCACAGTCCAGCACAAGTCACCTGAGCGGGATCTGTCCTTCCCTCCAGAGGGTAGCCACCGGTCCCTTTGGTGGCTGGGCCCTGGCCTGCTCTGCTCAGGGCCCTCCCTCCAACCTGCCGGAGAGGCAGGCATTGCGGAAACGGTAACGGTACCCAACATATTTACAAGCCACTAACGTTTGTGGTTGCCCTGCATAGTTCACGGGCTTGTCCATGGCTAGTTCCCATGCATTTTTAAACTTTAAACGGTCCCCACGGGGACAACGGTGCCGGCTCCTGCCGGTTGCAAATCAACAAACAAATCAGGTTACTTCTTCGGATCATTTTCATTATCATTGCAGAACTTTCAAACTTTTTCAAACAACAAGCAGGTGGTCCCAACGGGGACTGCTGCAGCGGGCATCCGCTGTCTTTTGCGGCTCAACAGTCCATTCTCACTCGTGGGGCTCTAGTGCCACCTTCACATGGTGCACCGCTCTGGACCCCAATGGTAGCTCGCTGCAGGCGATCTTCTTCCATATACATGCGGGCATGCACATCCGCTCTACACCCCTCTCGGGCATCGATCTTCCTGCGCAGCTGCTGTTGCCGCCGCTCCCAGCCGGGAGCACTTTCTGTTTGCTCCGGTTCAGCGTGTGCGGGGGACGGACCCAGCCAGAGTCCCTCCGTGTCGGCTACGACCGGCACCTTCAGTAACGAGGGACCCCGCTGTGACATGGCCTGCTCTGCCTCCTGGCAGCTGCATCCCCGCCGTGCCTCCGGTGCATCTTTGCTGACGGCCTCAGCCTTCGGCTTCTCCCAGGGGAGCGTATCAGAGTGGTCACGAGCTTCTGCTGCAGGTCGGTCCGCCGGGGCGGATTGGCAGGGTACCGCTACCGGTGGTGGTGGTAGCGGGCCTAGTGGCGGGGTCACGGCCTCCGGGACGGGTGGCGAGGGAGGCAACGGGGGGAGAGGGCTTGGACCGGGCCCCACAGCCGCGATGACCGGCCCTTCAAGGGCGTCGGGACGTGGGTCACTCACCCTCCCTTTCTCCGCTTCCTCCTCGTGTCTCCGCACGGTGGCTACAACGTCCGCCATGTCGGCCTCCCACTCCTCCAGGAGGAGCTGCATGCGGACCTGCAGACGGCTGCTTAGCTGGACGGTCCGGACTTCCACCCGCGCCGCGATGCCAGGCGCGGGGACCACGGTGTTGTTGGTCGGACTCAGCATCTTTAGCAGTGGCTTCTTCCAGGAACCAGTAAATGGCCGCAGAGTCCTGGCGTCCCTGCTTCTGTAGCCGCAGCTACATGCGGCCAGCCGCCATCGCGTCCCCCTTAGCTCTTTTCGGCCCCTCCTCTCTCGGGGCGGAGTTTTGGCCTTCGCGCCTCTACTGCTCGAGAAGACGCTCGAGCGGGAACTTTTCGCGCCAAAGATGGCGGCTTCTGAAATTTTTCTGCCGGATACTTCCGGCTGTAACAAGGCGCACCTCTACCAGACGGCAGAGCGGTAAGATCCTGTTCGTGACGCCAAGTTGTCGCGGGCGGGGAGGAGGGTGTCAGCACACCGCGCTCACCCCTTCTGCTCGGGTCCGGCAGTTGCTCCTGGTGGCTCGAGCTGCGGGCCGGATCCCGGGGTGTCTCGAGCGACGCTCCTCGCCCGTGAGTGAAAGGGGGGGGGGTGTTTGTTGGGATTATAGTTCGTGACGCCACCCACGGTTGTGGTGATGGCACCACCGCTGCTCGGTGTGGGGGGTCCCGGGGATGGTGATGGGAGCAGCCAGGTGTTATGTTGCCCCTCCGTGGGTAGGGGTTGGTGATCCCGGGGCCCGGTGAAGAGATGTGAAGTGTAGGGCCTGGAGGGCGCAGGGACGCGGGGGCAGCGCTATGCCTTGCGGCACTGTGGTACTCACTCAGCCTGAGACACGGACACAGTTTGTATGGTAAACCAACGGCTGGTAGGACGGTCCCACAGACGGTTGCACCTGCACTCCCGGTAGGTGACGGTGACGTCTCTCTTCCTTGCACCTGTTTGACTGATGGTAGCGGTGGATTCCCTCCGGTTACCCGCTCCCCGACTGCAATCTGGGCCGGAGGAGCTCTACACTTTGCCCGCAGGCGCTGGCCCTGGGGAAACTGGTGCCTTGGCGGTGGCGGTGTCTCCCCGGTAATGGTCGGGCTGTTGCCGTCAATCGGGACTTTGTTGCTGGGGGATCTGCGTCCCCTTCACTGACGGATTCGGCAAATTGGGCGACTCCTAGCCTTGCCGGGGTCCGAGAGGCCCCTGCCCTGGTGCTGACTGTCCTTCGGAACACTGCTCCAGACCACCGGGCACACAGCCAACGGGGTCCTTCCAGGAACTTCCAAACGGTCCCCCTCCGGACAGTCACCGCCGTCGCTGACCTTGCTGTTCTAGCCCTACACACAGCTGGGCTCTCAGGCTTCTCCTTCTCCCTGCTCTGTCACCACTTCTTGCTTTCCTCCTTTTCCACTTTCCTTTCCTTCACTTTCACTTCTGGTTGTTTCCTCTAGCCCCTGCCTGGGCTACTCTGCTGTTCACTTGTTCATGTCCCTGACAGTTCTGCCTGGTTACTTCCTGCCTCCAGAGTTGTGAGCTCCTTGGTGGGCAGAGCCAACCGCCTGGCCCACCCCCTGGTGTGCATCACAGACTCCTGGAGGGAGGCAACAAGGATTTCTGGTTAGCAGGTGTGCCTACCTGGAGTGTGGGGTGTAGTGGTGTTGTTATCTGTGTCCCCTGGCTTGCCCAGGGCGACACAATATCGCAGCGTGTAAAGTGCCCTTAACTCTTGCTAGCCTTCCTATGAATCACCACACAGCAGGTGATAAGTCTGCCTGCATTGATCATAGACACCAGAGAAGTTATCGGGTGGAGTCTAAGAATCAGTAGTCTGAACAGAACCTGATGCCACCATTACAATCAGGGATGTTTGTAAAAATCTCTGTGTGACAACCTAACATTGACTAAAAACAAAAGTTTGATGAAGTTTTTGAAAAGTTTTCAAATATAAAAAATAAATGTCATTTTAGGGACTTTTCTCATCAACCTGTTGTGTGAATAAAAAAGTAATAAAGGAAACCTGTCTTGATAAAAAATGGTGTCTATTCCGCAGGCAGGATGGTGTAGAACAGCGAGAGCTGATAAGATTATTATACATTTTTGTGGGAAAAGTTAAAGTAAAACTTACAATTTATCCATTGAAATCAGTGCAGTCTGCATGCGCAGGAGTCCAGTGGGCGGTCCTAATCTGTGATTGACAGTCTTCCTTGCAGTGCATGATTATTTACTGTATAATGATATCCATGTAAAGTGTAAGATTAACCTTCTAAGGAGACTCATTAGAACTAATTCTCATGACTAGGTGGCAGGGTATGTGTCTCAGAGAGGGGAAGAATGGCAAATAATGGAATGCCTATTTTGCCCTGGACCAAAATAAAGGCTAACATGTTCCAGTCTGACAAACATGGCTGAGAACCTACCGGTTATCTAACGGGTATCTGTCTAGTTGCCCGTATGATCCTGTTGATAAACTCTTTGCCAAATAAAGATGATGTCTCAATGTGAGATAATTAAAAATACTAGATATGACAACTTCATATTATCCAAAAATTTCTTTAAAAATATAAATAGCTGTTCATTAGAAAACATACAAAAATGTGAAAGCCACACAATGGAGTATAAAAATCCACTCGATTTATTGAACATATATTAAACAAACATGTATCTAGAGAGAAACATATCTATATGTAGATATATAATAGAAAAAAAGAAGGCAAATAGCAAGGAGGTAGTAAATCTCAACAAGGTGGAGACCAAGTGACTACGATAATAGTCGTGTCAGAAAAAATCTGGGGGAGCACAGACGATAAACAATAAATAAAATGTGAATTCTCATCAAATCAATCCACCCCCCACAGACCAAAACTTCTAGTAATACCTCACTAGTATGCGGGGGCTATCCACTTGTACCACTGTGGGTCCCTATCTCATGCAAAGCATTAACAATGTAGCCAATTGTATTTACCGTAGGGACGCACAGGATAGAGCAAAGATACCACTCCCGGTAACCAGACAGGATCAAGAAGTCACTGGTCAGAGGCCCGACGCACGTTTCGTGATCCTTCTTCAAGGGCCACCACACATTGTCTGATTAAATCCAAAGGTCTCATTGTTATATCCATAATTCCTGCCACGGAGCAGATGAGCAAATCGTTAGTTGCGCATGCGTCGCCATCGGGATCCGGAAGTTGTTTGCATTCCACTCGGCGGTCGTCATCGGACTTCCGCTCGTGCGTGGGGAAACTTTTCCCTAGACGTCACTTAACGCATGCGCGGCCCGATATTTGACACCGCCGGGTGTATGCACCCGGAAGTCCCAATTGTACGGCACATACAGCACGGCCACTCACCTGTCCGTGGAGGGAAAGAGCAGCAGAAAGGCATAATATGCCTGTAAGGTCAATACAGAGTCATCACAAGTAGAGTTGAGCGCGGTTCGCGGTTCGAGGTTCTCCAGTTCGCGGCTCGAGTGATTTTGGGGGCTGTTCTAGATCGAACTAGAACTCGAGCTTTTTGCTAAAGCTCGATAGTTCTAGATACGTTCGAGAACGGTTCTAGCAGCAAAAAGACCAGCTAATTACTAGCTGGCTTTCCGCTGTAATAGTATAAGTCACATAAGTATGACTCACACTATTATGAAATTTCAGTGTATAGTGTGCGGGAACAGTGCATTCAGATCACTGCTGTTTGGATACTGGCGATCGCCATTTTTTTTTTTTTTTCCTTGTCTTCCTTCCCTAAGCGCGCGCGTGTAGTGGGGCGGGCCAGCATGTCAGCCAATCCCAGACACACACACAGCTAAGTGGACTTTTAGCCAGAGAAGCAACGGCATGTGTGATAGGATGTCCATGTCACATGTCCCTGCATTATAAAACCGGACATTTTCCTCCAGCACGCCATTATCTGCCTTCTGCGTCTTGGTGTCAGTCACCGCTGGCGCAGCTCCTGTCTCCGATACTGCTGTGTATGCTCTATACATAGCGCTATACAGAATAGGGATAGAAGTTTCTTTCAGCCCTTGTAAGCGCTAATACCGGCAGGGTCAGAGCCATAGGTGACAGTCAGGGCCGTGAAAACAGATTTTAACAGCTACACAACATGACAGCGTCTGTGTATCTAAGGTCAGGGATTTCCTCGCTGCATTTCCCCATTAGGAGGGATAGAAAGGAAGGCTTCCTTTCCTCTACCCAGACCCACAACCCTGCCACTGTACCCTCCTGCCCTTTGCACACTCAAACTCATTGTTACTAAGCCATTATACTAGCAAACACTGAGGAAACTTAGTGGCATCCTAAAAGTGGCTGTTGGACTTCCATTAGTGTCCCACTGGTGCAAATCTATGTGCAGCACCTCTGCATTGCACACTCAAACTCATTGTTACTAATCCATTATACTAGCAAACACTGAGTAAACTTAGTGGCATCCTAAAAGTGGCTGTTGGACTTCCATTAGTGTCCCACTGGTGCAAATCTATGTGCAGCACCTCTGCATTGTACACTCAAACTCATTGTTACTAAGCTATTATACTAGCAAACTATCCTGCCAGTTTAAGGGCCGTAGTTGCATTGTCAGGGATAGTTATTGTTGTTTATTCTGCTGTTAATAAAGCTGGACCACCGCTGCAATCTACACCACCTCTCAATTTTTACTACCACATTTTAAGTGCACAATCTTGTCGCAATCAAAATGAGTGGAAAAATGACAGATACTAGTGGAAAAGGGAAGAGGTGTGTTGGAAAAGGAAAAAAAGGGTTTGTCCGTGGGGAAGGTGGCAAAGCTCCATTAACATCTGCTGAAGATAGACCATCTTCCAGCAAAAGTAAGATGTCTACTACTTACCATGGACAATCCGATGTGCTCCCTTTTTTACGGACACGAACAACTGGAACAAAGGTAGATGATGGCCAAAAAAGGAAAATGCTTGAATGCATCTCAAGTGGTCCAACAAGTGCCCTCTCCGCCACCTCAACTACCGCATCCAAAAAACACCAGTCCTCTGAGTTGTCATCCCAATCAAACTTGCTCTCTCCCAGCTCTGAAGTCTCCATCCGCCCTGCACAGTATGGTGGAACTGAGATGGCTGAGTCTGCAGAGCTGTTCAGTAACACTATAGCATGGGAATCAGAGGTCTGCTCCCAAGTTACAGTGAGTACAGACCAGGAAATGGTCTGCAGTGATGCCCAGAACCTTTGTGACTCTGATTCAGGCCGTTAGGACCAAGTTTCTGAGCTGAATGTTGACCCTTTTTCACAAACTGAAACACCTGTTGTTATAGACAATGAGGAACATACTGATGACGATGAGACGCAGATACCAGATTGGGATGACAACTTAAATATTCAGTCAGGGCAAGAAGAGGCTCGGTCTGAGGGTGAGGGGAGTGCAAACACAACAATTGATGAGGAAGTTCTAGATCCCACCTACTGTCAACCCACAGTCAGGCACTCGAGGAGGTCAACAGAGACGGTGGAGGAGGATGCAACTGACGACGAAGTTACCTTGCGCCTTCCTGGACAGAGTCGGAGTACTGGTAGCACGTCTACAACTGCATCCTGAGCCACCACTGTGCCTCTGAGCACTAGTCGGGGTGGATCAGCAGGTCGCATGCCCTCTAAGCCTTGCCTAGCCTGGTCCTTTTTTGACATAGCAAAAGATCGCCCAAATTATGTGATCTGTAAAATTTGTCATGATTCTGTTAGTAGAGGGCAAAACCTCAGCAGTTTGACAACTTCTTCCATGAATCGTCACATGAATAAACATCATATGTCCCAGTGGGAAGCTCACTGTGCTGCAATGCGGCCTAGCGGAGCGAACCATCCACGGCCTGCCCCTTCCAGTGCATCCGTGCGCTCTTCATCTTCTAAGACTGTGGGGACAGCTGTCACACCTGTTTATCCACGCACAACTTCCACCACTGTAACCGCAACAGGAAGTTTGCTTGGTAGGTCGTCAGTTGGTTTGGAAGGGGAAACAAGTACGAGTGTACAGCTCTCTCAGACATCGATAGCACCAACGTTGGATGAAGGCAACATCATGTCTACGCCTGCACTTTCCTCACAAACCTGCATTTTTCCAGGGACACCCTACTCAACACCATCTACACACAGCAGCCAGATCTCTGTCCCTCAGATGTGGACAAATAAAAGGCCATTTCCTGCGACCCATGACAAAGCTAAGAGGTTGACTTTATCCCTCTGTAAGCTCTTGGCTACCGAAATGCTGCCTTTCCGCCTGGTGGACACACAGGATTTTAGAGACCTTATGTCTGTCGCTGTGCCCCAGTACCAGATGCCCAGTCGCCACTACTTCTCTAAGAAAGGTGTGCCCGCGCTACACCAGCATGTCGCACACAACATCACCGCTTCCTTGAGAAACTCTGTGTGTGAACGGGTGCATTTCACCACCGATACTTGGACCAGTAAGCATGGACAGGGACGTTACATGTCGCTGACTGGGCACTGGGTAACTATGGTGATAGATGGTGAAGGGTCTGCTGCACAAGTCTTGCCGTCCCCACGACTTGTGTGTCAATCCTCTGTCTGTCCAAGTTCCGCCACTGCTTCTGCCTCCTCCACCTCATCTGTGTCCTCCACCTCCGTCCCAAGCCTGCCTGGTCAGGCCACCAGCGTTCTCACTGCGCAGAAGGAATCACGCACCCCTCATTACTATGCTGGCAGCAGAGCGCAACAGCATCAGGCGGTCTTTAGCGTGACATGTCTTGGAAATAGGAGTCACACAGCGGCTGAGTTGTGGGCAGCTCTGGAGACTGAGTTTAATAAATGGTTGTCTCCACTCAACCTGCAGCCTGGTAAGGCCGTGTGCGACAATGCTGCAAACCTGGGTGCGGCCCTTCGCCTGGGCAAGGTGACACACATGCCTTGTATGGCTCACGTGTTGAACCTTGTTGTCCAGCAATTTTTAACACACTATCCCGGCCTAGATGGCCTTCTGACCAGGGCACGAAAACTGTCTGCTCACTTCCGCCGTTCAAGCGCCGCAGCTGAGCGACTTGCATCGCTCCAGAAGTCTTTCGGCCTGCCGGTTCATTGCCTGAAATGCAATGTGGCGACACGCTGGAATTCGACTCTCCACATGTTACAGCGACTGTGGCAGCACCGCCGAGCCTTGGTGCAATACATCATGACGTATAGCCTGGGCCAATGAGATGCAGAGGTGGGGCAGATCACCCTGATGGAGTGGTCTCAGATCAAGGACCTATGCACCCCTCTGCACAGTTTCGACATGGCGACAAATATGTTTAGCGCTGACAATGCCATTATCAGCATGACAATTCCTGTCATTTACATGCTGGAGCACACGCTAAACACTATTCGGAGTCAGGGGGTGGGACAACAGGAAGGGGAGGAACTACAGGAGGATTCATATGCGCAAGACACAACAACATCACCAAGGTCCAGACGTTCATCATCACCACCGCGGCAGGCATGGGACCATGGGGGACAGGGATCAACAAGGGCGCATGGTAGCAGGCGAAATGTTCAGGAAGATGCAGGAGAACATGAAGAAATGGAGGACGAACTGTCCATGGACATGGAAGACTCAGCGGATGAGGGAGACCTTGGTCAAATTTCAGTTGAAAGAGGTTGGGGGGAGATGTCAGAGGAAGAAAGAATGGTTAGCACCTCTATGAAACAAACACAGCGTGGACTTGGTCCGCATGGCTGCGCAAGACACATTAGCGCCTTCTTGCTGCACTACCTCCAACATGACCCTCGTATTGTCAAAATTAGAAGTGATGATGACTACTGGCTTGCCACACTATTAGATCCCCGGTACAAGTCCAAATTTTGTGACATAATTCCAGCCATAGAAAGGGACGCACGTATGCAGGAGTATCAGCAGAAGCTGTTACTCGATCTTAGCTCGGCTTTTCCACCAAACAACCGTACAGGTGCAGGGAGTGATTCTCCCAGTTGTAACTTGACAAACATGGGACGGTCTCGTCATCTTCAACAGTCTTCCCGTACCAGCAGCACCGTATCTGGTGCTGGTAACAGCAATTTTATGGAATCTTTTCATAATTTTTTTAGACCGTCCTTTGCAAGGCCACCAGAGACAACAAGTCTGACACATAGTCAACGGCTGGAGAGAATGATACAGGAGTATCTCCAAATGAACATCAATGCCATGACTTTGCAAATGGAGCCTTGCTCATTTTGGGCTTCAAATCTTGAAAAATGGCCAGAGCTCTCCAGTTACGCCTTGGAGATTTTGTCGTGTCCAGCTGCCAGCGTTGTCTCTGAACGTGTCTTCAGTGCTGCTGGGTGTGTGCTGACAGATAAGCGCACGCGTCTGTCCAGTGACAATGTGGACAGACAAACGTTCATCAAAATGAACAAGTCATGGATCCAGAAGGAATTTACTACCCCTGTGTCATCCTGGGGAGAGTAAATGCTTGTGGATTTGGAATGTGCTTGATGCAAATCAAAACATCCTGTTTGCAACTAGGGCACAACTGCTGCCACTGAAGGGGTGTCAGTGTGGCCCAATTTTTGGAAAAAAAGGGAGACTCCGCTTGGAGTAACCCTTGCTTGCTGTGTTTTTAAAAATGATCCAAGATGAACAGAGCTGGGATCAGGAAAGACTTTGCTACCCACCCCGGTCTCATCCTGGGGACGGTTAATTATGGCGTATTTTTGAATGTGCTTGATGCAAATCTAGCTGTGAAATGTACAACTAGGGCACAAGTGCTGCCACTGAGGGGGTGGGTGTGTGTGGGGCCCAATTTTTGGAAAAAAGGAGACTCCGCTTGGAGTCACCTTGCGGTGTTTTACATGATTTTAGAAGGGCGTGCCATGCCTATATCTGTGTGTCCTCCTCTTTTTCCTTGTCCTGCTCTTTTGTTTTCGCATGAGTATATGTCCTTGTCACTTTCCCATGTGTTTGTGTTGTGTTGTGAGTTGTTTGTCACCTTTTGGACACCTTTGAGGGTGTTTTCTAGGTGTTTTTATGTGTTTGTGATTGCCTGCCATTGTTTCCTATGCGGTTTGAGTTCGGTTCGTCGAACGTTCGCCGAACCGAACTCGAACGAGACGCCCGTTCGGCGAACCGACCTCGAGCCGAACCGCGAACGGTTCGCTCATCTCTAATCACAAGAGAAAAAGGGGGGATTATAAAGAGAAAATCCAAAGAAACAAAAGCACATACCCATGATAATCGACTACACATTAATCCCATCTGCACATATCCTAGGATTTTCCCACAAAACAATAATATTTAATGGGACATATACCTGCACAGAAGTGACCCTTTATTAAGCACATGTGTGAGTATAAACATATCGACAATAATATCCACTGGAAAGAGTGTCACTACCAGTATCATGGTAATTAGATCACACATACAAACAGTATTATAATGACATAAAATTATCCATTGCTTCTTTTTTTCTTTTTTTCTTTCCTATCACTCCTCCCTTTTCTTCTTTCATTCATCAAGGTGGTATGATCCATAGGTTCAGTACAGATCACCACATCAACTGAAACAGCTGACCCACATAACTGGAGAGAAGCTACATAGGATAATTTACACTAGTCAGATTTATATTACTACAAAGAAAAAACAGACAACATATAATTAAAAAACTAAAAATAAAAAATAAGCATAATAAGCCAAATAAAGATGATGTCTCAATGTGAGATAATTAAAAATACTAGATATGACAACTTCATATTATCCAAAAATTTCTTTAAAAATATAAATAGCTCTTCATTAGAAAACATGACTCCCAGAGCGAGGTATTTACACAAGCAGCAGATATGGAGATCCTTGCCAAGGCTAGCTGCACAAATTAGTGTTGTGTCTCTGTCTGTGAATACTGTCGACCCCAGACTAAGGAATTGGCCAATAGCTTCAACTAGAGATGAGTGGGTTGATTAAATTCGAATTTGCTGACTTCGATGAATTTTCCCACCAAATTTTCTTCCAGACGTATGCAAATCTCAATGCTGGAAAGCTTGTAATTGGTAGAAAAATACACATGGAGGAGAGGAGAGGAAGGAGAGGAAGGGAGAGAGAAGACCCCGCTGACGAAAAGAGCTTACACTCTATAGGAGAAAGAGAGAGGACCCCACTGATCATTAGAGCTTACACTCTACAGGAGAGAGACAGGACACCACTGACCATAAGAGCTTACACTCTACAGGAGAGAGAGGACTCCACTCACCATAACAGCCTTCACTCTACAGGAGAGAGAGAGGACTCCGCTGACCATAAGAGCTTACATTTTACAGGAGAGCGAGAGGACTCCACTGATCATAAGAGCTTACACTCTACAGGAGAGAGAGGACCCCACTGACCATAACAGCTTACACTCTACAGGAGAGAGAGGACTCCACTGACCATAAGAGCTTACACTCTACAGGAGAGATAGGATTCCAATGACCATAACAGCTTACACTCTACAGGAGAGAGAGGACTCCACTGACCATAAGAGCTTACACTCTACAGGAGAGATAGGATTCCACTGACCATAACAGCTTACACTCTACAGGAGAGAGAGGACTCCACTGACCATAAGAGCTTAAACTCTACAGGAGAGATAGGATTCCACTGACCATAACAGCTTACACTCTACAGGAGAGAGAGGACTCCACTGACCATAAGAGCTTACACTCTACAGGAGAGAGAGGACTCCACTCACCATAACAGCCTTCACTCTACAGGAGAGAGAGAGGACTCCGCTGACCATAAGAGCTTACATTTTACAGGAGAGCGAGAGGACTCCACTGATCATAAGAGCTTACACTCTACAGGAGAGAGAGGACCCCACTGACCATAACAGCTTACACTCTACAGGAGAGAGAGGACTCCACTGACCATAAGAGCTTACACTCTACAGGAGAGATAGGATTCCAATGACCATAACAGCTTACACTCTACAGGAGAGAGAGGACTCCACTGACCATAAGAGCTTACACTCTACAGGAGAGATAGGATTCCACTGACCATAACAGCTTACACTCTACAGGAGAGAGAGGACTCCACTGACCATAAGAGCTTAAACTCTACAGGAGAGATAGGATTCCACTGACCATAACAGCTTACACTCTACAGGAGAGAGAGGACTCCACTGACCATAAGAGCTTACACTCTACAGGAGAGATAGGATTCCACTGACCACAACAGCTTACACTCTACAGGAGAGAGAGGACTCTACTGACCATAAGAGCTTACACTCTACAGGAGAGATAGGATTCCACTGACCATAACAGCTTACACTCTACAGGAGAGAGAGGACTCCACTGACCATGAGAGTTTATACTCTACAGAAGGGAGAGAGCGGACCCCACTGACCATAAAAGCTTACACTCTACAGGAGAGAAAGGACCCCATTGACCATAACAGCTTACACTTACTAGGGCTATTTTTTTTAGATAAAACCAAAGCTTCAGACTGAACTCTAAAAGGAGAACGGGGAGGAGCTGAGTTCTGAGGTAAAATTCCAGTCAAGGTCAGTCGGTGTGTGAGGTGAAGTGAGGAGTGCAACATGGAGATGGTCCTGTCCTGAGGTAACTGCTAAAACCTCTGGAGGGCGAGCTACACTTGGCAGGGTATGAGTCCCTTGGCCACCAGGACTTTCAAGATTGGTGACAAACTGAGAGGCTGCAGCCTTATTATAAGGCGCAGTGAAATTACTGGGAGCACAGATCTGTGATGTGTGAGTCTGGAAACTTGTAGAAGAAATAAAGAGGTTTCCTTCAGGATTCCAGTCACCTGCTCGCGAGATGGGATTACAAGTTCAGAGTTTTCTTGTCTTGGGAACCCCAGGTTACTAAGATACCTATTACCAGGTAGGGAAAAAGTAGCAGGGGAAGAGTACACCAGCACTATACAGCAGAGAAGCCAACTCTCATCACGGCAGGAAGTACCCCCATCATTGGATGAGGTGTTAACATTCTGCAGAGATTCAGTAAAAGGTAAAAGGTCTCTGTCCTGCCTCTGGCTGAATTATTCTCCGCTGCACCATCCTTACCTCTGCACATCTTCCAGGAACCAGCCCTAGTTGGGGGGGGCGAGAGGACAACCCTTTGGCACTGCACATCCCCACCTAACTCCTGGTGCCAACCAGCAGTGCCCGGCCATACCACAGCCGAACATCCCAACTGGCCTGACAAATTATTTATTTATTTTATTATTTTATTTCTCCCCCTTTTAAACCTCCATTATAAAAGCTTGTTGTTCGCGCCCGGTACGGCCACATCGCCACTCGGAGCCACCACTGTGACATCAGAGGCCTACCGGGGGCGGCACAGTTCTGCTTTTCCTGGCGTCATGCACGTGCGCAGATGAGATCTAGGCTTGTGATTGAGCTGATAGCTCAATCTGCGCACATGCCGACTCTGGGTGCCATTTCTTTGAAGCCCGCATCACCGACATTTAGGATGGTAGCCCCTGCCTCACCGCTTGCAGCACAGCAGAGCCCGCAGCGCCGCCATCCGCAGCATCGCCCCTGCCTCCTCCAACCTTACTCCACCACCGGATTATAAAACAGACCCTATTTTTTTTTTCCCCTCTAAATTTGGGGTGCGTCTTATAATCCAGTGCGTCTTATAAACCGAAAAGTAATTCTGCACAAAATCTCATCAGACTCGCTAATCTCTGTCATCATCAATCATTATAATAAAATGATAAATGCTCTGCCACAACACATCAGACTCTCGTCTACCTTGACAAGCTTCAAAAGGAACCTGAAGACTCATGTCTTCCGACAAGCCTACAAGCTGCCACAACCCTCAGTTTGATATAGTGCCGCACAACCAGTTCTACCCTAACCTACTGTATCCTCACCCATCCCTTGTAGACTGTGAGTCCTCGCTGGCAGGGTTCTGTGCCTTGTATTATTTATGATTATTGTACTTGTCCCTATTATGTATACCCCTTTCACATGTAAAGTGCCACGGAATATATGGTGCTATAATAATAAATAATAATAACAATAATAATAATAATAATAATAATAATAATAATAATAATAATAATAATAATAATAAATAAAACAATAACATTATCGCAATGTAAAGAAATAAAAAATAATCATTATTAAAATATAACATAAAAAAATATTCCTAATTACATATAAAGGTAATGCATGATTATAAAGCCACAATCGTAATAAATATTATTTTTTATTAAAGTAGCCCGATATATACGTTACGGCATGATACGTTTTTCTCCCTTTGTCTCCCAGTAATCCATAAGACACTTTTTTTTTTTTAGACACTTTAAAAAAAAATAACTTGTAGAGGTTCATAAACTTAACTCTGCTGATGTCCTCAAGATTGAAACTCCAGTGTTTCGCTTCCACAGCAATACAGTATTTTCAGTTGACTCATCCTACTATTCATGTCATATTATAAAATACTGAGCATGGAGAAAAGCCGGCTCTCATTTCATTCTTTTTACTCTCCGGCTCCATCAAATGCACGCGGCTCTGTCATTCCCACTGTTAAATTATGAAATATCCCTTTATTTATTATCCTTCTTCTCCACCATGTCTGACATTGAGAAGTCATTGAACATGCCTATGTTTTGCCATTTGACTATTTTTACGCTTCTGTAACTGAAGCCTTGTATTACAGCACTTAGCTGTTTCGGGCATTTTATCAATATATAAATAAAAGTCACATAGGCTTCTATCAGGGCTGCCATTGATTTTTCAGACTTCACAAGGAAAATTTAAGAATGACGCAAAGAACTGGAAGCATTAAGAACAGAAAAGATAAAATAAAACGTGATCTCGATTTTTTTCATTTTTTTTTCTATTTAAAGACATCCGTGAGATAAATAAACATCTCCATTTTAGATATGTGGCGCCCCTGAATACATCAGGGTGCCACAGGGTACTGCATCCTTACCCAGGGTGCAGGGCCCACTCCCCATGGTTCCAGGTGCCCAAGAAGTCGATGTCATTCCCATCTGCACCACAAAACCCAATTTTACCGCCCCGCACTCGGCTGCAGCCGAGCCACTCGGATCCGGGCTCATTGGTGGGTGGCTCGAGCGCCTGAGGACCCGGGGTCACTTTGCTCTGAAAGGATGCTGGCGCTTTTGGTGGGGGGTTAGGTAGGTGCACGGCCGGAGCCGCGCTTGAGTTCGTGACGCCACCCACGGGATGTGTTGAAGGTTGTAGACACCATCGCTGCAGTTACGGGGCACCCGGGGGAGATGGCAGTGCAGTAAGATGTTAACCCCTCCGGTGGCAGGGATGATGGCCCCCGGGTCCCGTTGGGGGGTAGCTGGGCGATGCAGGGTGGTGCGCCTGCCGGGTGGCACTGTTGTACTCACTGTTATTGACACACACAAGTCTCTGGTAAATAAAGTTGATGGTGGTCGGTGCCCTCAGCCGGCTGCGTCTGGTCCCCCACCCGGTTCGGTGGTCTTTGCCTTTCTCCTGCACCGTGTACTGTATGTGTAGACTGCCTGCGCTTCAGCGACGGGAGTCCGCTCCCCGGCTGTGTGTATGTTGGGAGAGCCGGTTTGCTCGCAGTCGCTGGCCTGTAGGATCTCTCTCCTTGTGCGGTGGCTTTCTATCCCCCTCGGTGGGCTGTTGTCTTCAGTCGGGACTTGGGTGGAAAAGGACCTATAGTCCAGACCGCAATCAGTCAATTAACTCAGTGCAGTCGATTCTGGACCTCGTTTCAGGGTCTGAGTACCCCTTGTGTGCTTCGGTTTCCAAGTCGGTTCCCCGGGTCGGTACCGGCGGGCCACTACCCTGTCCCGGTCCACCACGGTTCCACCAAGCCATCTTCCTGGCTCCTGCAGGCTAAGTTCACCATTTGCCTCCTAGCGAAAGGTGCCCGGGCTCCAACCCCGGCTCCTGTCAGACTCGTTCACTCCTCACTCAACTACCACTGAACTGAACTGACTCCAACTGACTCGAACTGACTCCTCTATTTCCTACCTCAGGCCCTCTGAACTCCTCGGTGGGTGTGGCCAACCGCCTGGCTCCTCCCCCTAGTGTGCTCATCAAGCTCTGAGGGAGGTGACTAGGTTTTTATGGTTGGCTGATGTTACCTTATTGGGGGACAGGTGTAGTGCGGGGGTCCAGGGCTAGTCCAGGGCGTCACACAATCACGTCACAGCAGTCACTGCTAGACACACAAGGGGGGTGGACAAACTAGAAATGGGCCGGCCACTGGGGGACTGAGCAGACTGTGAGAGGAAGAAAGAGAGAGAGGAAGTAGGCTCCAAAGTGAGAGGAGCTGGGAGAATGAGCTGCTGGGGAGCTAGGGACACTGGTTGCGTCGCAAGCAGTGATCCGGTCCGGAGGAGTCGGGGACTGGTAGCAGGGACATTGGACGAGGGTGTGACGGATATAGTCTTGGAGGACTGTTGGCACCAGAAGGCCCAAAAGAACTGACCGGTACCGAGCACGACGGGGTACAGGACCCTAGGTCATGAGCCGATCAGCATCCTGGCAATTCACCTGTAAGGGAGACGACCTCCAAGGACTTCCCTACGAGCTCAGAGGTTGAGGGCATCAGCAAAACGAGTGGGACAGGGGTGTATCCAGACACAGTAACCCACTAAAGTCCTGCGTGCCAGCCCTCAAGAGCACAGCTACACTACAAATAGTGATCAGGGCCCCCAACAGCTTCAAGCCACGGGGACCACAAATTGTGAACGGAGGCAGGCTCCGTATTACTAAGTGACATCGGTGGGACTGGGCACTTGGATGGGCTCTCGGCAGCGGCAGCTGTACACAGAGACTTTGGTTTACCTGCAGTTTGTGTGTCCCTTTTCTAAACCTCATCCAGCACCACGACTACTCACAGTGAGTACCCTGATCCCCTGCACCCTATCCTCCCAAAGCACCAACTCCCTGAGTCCGGGGCCTTCCCTACCTGCGCAGGGACTGACACCTGGCTGCCCAACACCATTCGCCCCGGTCCTCCTTCCAGCAGCGGCGGTACTTCCATTACCGCAACCAGCAGGTGGCGTCATGAACTAATACCCTGTAAATGCCCCCTTTCATGGATCAAAGTGCCCGCCAAGCTTGGTCCGGGCCCCTCGAGCCACCACGATCCCAGATCCGAGCAGCCCAACCAACACCGGGGCAGGACAGATAAAACTTTTTATTATGTTGTTTTATTATTATTATTATTATTTTCATTATCATCAATTATTTTCATTTCAATACATTTATTTGGTCCAAAAAAAATCATTTTTGTGGTTTCATTAAAAATTTTGCCCCGGTTGGTTTTTCAAGGTTGTACATATAGAACTTTCATGTGGCGCGTGACTATAAATCAGCGAAGAGCTCAGAAAAGGCAGATGAAACAGATACAAACTCTTCTGTTAGATTGCACTTACGGATGGTTCTAAATTAAGACAAAAAGACTGATGGCACTCCCAAAATGCCATCTGAACAGGTGCAAAACTGACAAAAAAAGACGGTTGCACTCTGAAATGCTAAAGTATGCAAAAAATGGGTGCAAGAATATAGATATGCATTACTGTTTAAAGAAATCTAGAAAAAAAACTGAGATATTTAGCATACAAAAATGGCTATATTTATATTTGCCCAGTAGCCCTATCAAGGCATATGTTGTACACTAGGAACCTACTCTGAACTGAGGTCTGTCTCTGAGTTACAAACCTCCTTTGTATGGGTGAGTAGGAACATGCTGCTGGAGAATAAAATCACCTGTGGCTAATGGGGGAGGGGTGCACCTTCAGAGGCCATGACTCCATAATCTAGACAAAAAGACTGATGGCACTCTCAAAATGCCATCTGAACAGGTGCAAAACTGACAAAAAAGACAGTTGCACTCTGAAATGCTAAAGTATGCAAACAATGGGTGCAAGAATATAGATATGCATTACTGCTAGAAAAAAATCTAGGAAAAATTAAGATATTTAGCATACAAAAATGGCCATTTTTATTATTTGTCCAGTAGCCACGTCAAGGCATAGCTCATTACTGGTAACCTACTCTGAACTGAAGTCTCTCTCTGTGTTACAAACCTCCTGTGTATGGGCAAGTAGGAACCTGCTACTAGAGAATATGACTCCATAATCTAGACAAACAGACTAACGGCACTCATAAAATGCAGTCTGTACAGGTGCAAAACTGAATGTGACATATGATAAAAAAAAAAGTTACACTAAATGCTAAAGCATGCAAACAATGAATGCAAGACTATAGATATGCATTACTGTTTAAGAAAATCTAGGAAAAACTGTGATATTTAACATACAAAAATGGCCATTTTTATATTTGCCCAGTAGCCACGTCAAGGCATATCTTGTACACTTGTAACCTACTCTGAACTGAAGCCTCTCTCTGGGTTACAAACCTCCATGTGTATGGGTATGTAAGAACCTGCCATAGAGAAAAAAGTCACCTGTGGCTAATACACCCCTCCCCATTTCAGAGCGCAAATGTCTTTTTTTGTTGGTTCTAATTTAACCCATTCTGCAGCCATAGATAGTGCAACACAATAGGTATAAAAGCAAAACCAAGCAAAATAATTAATGCAACCCAATTTAAAAAAAATGTGGGTTTTTGCCAAAAATACATGCATTCAAGTAAAAAAGAAAACAGTCCCCAAAGACGGACATCCCCGTTAACATAGAACCCTAACCATATGCTCATCCCCAAGTGACCTACCGCAGTCACCGCTATTAAATTGCTGTAATTTGTAAGGAAAACCCAAAAGCAAGTGTTCAGTTCTTCGGCAGAGCCTCTACAGGGGAAATGTAGTAGTGCACAGATCAGATAGGGCTCTTTCAGGGGAAATCCACACCATTGCCTAATATTACTTTTTAGTGTATTTAAAAGTAAATTGTGTAATATATATATATATATATATATATATATATATACACACTGTATATCCCAAAAGTGAGTACACCCCTCACATTTTTTAGAAATATTCTATTATATATTTTTATGGGACAACACTGAAGATCCACCCCTGTAATACAATGCACAGTGTCAGTGTGCAGCTTGTATAACAGGGTAAAATTGGTGCCCACTAAATAACTTTACATACAGCCATTAGTGGCTAAACCACTGGCAACAAAATGAGTGCAGTGAAAATGGCCAGATTGGGCTTGATTAGCCATTTTCCCTCCCCGGTGTCACATGACTCATTAGTGTTACAAGGTCTCAGGTGTGAAAGGGGGGCAGGGGTGTTACATTTGGTGTTATCACTCACACATTCTCTCATACTGGTCACACTGGAAGATCAACATGGCTCCTCATGGCAAAGAATTCTCTAAGGATCTGAAAAAAAGAATTGTTACTTTACGTAAAGATGGTTGAGGCTATAAGAAGATTGTCACCACCCTGACCCTGAGCTACAGTACGGTGGCCAAGAACATACAGCGGTATAACAAGACAGGATCCACTCAGAACAGACCTCACTATGTCCAACCACAGGAGCTGAGTGCACCTGCTCACCATCATATCCAGAGGTCATCTTTTCACAATAGACATATGAGTGTTGCCAGCTTTGCTGCAGAGGTAAAAGGGGTGGGGGGTCACCTGTCAGTGCTCAGACCATACGCCACACACTGCAGAGCTTACAGGCGTGGAAGGTCCATCTCCCAGTGCTCAGACCATATGCCGCACACTGTAAAGGTTACAGGGGTGAAGGGTCCACCTGTCAGTGCTCAGACCATATGTTGCACACTGCATCACATTGGTCTGCATGGCTGTTGTCCCAGAAGCTACACTGTTCTAAAGATGATGAGGCACAAGAAAGCTCACAAACAGGTTGCAGAAGACAAGCAGACTAAGGGCACGGTTCAGATTGTGTCAAGCGTGTGTGGTGGCAACCAGGTGAAGAAGACAAAGACAAGTGTGTCCTGCCGACAGGCAGGCATGGTAGTGGAGGGTCAAGGTTTGGGAGTGCTGCCGACTGTGGGGGCTACAGTTCTTTGAGGGAACCATGAATGCCTACATAAATTGCAACATACTGAAAGAGAGCATTATCCCCTTCCTTCATATTCCAACATAAAAACCCCAAACGCCTCCAAGATGATTACTGCCTTGCTAAAGAAACTGAAAGTAAAGGTGCTGGACTGGCTAAGTGTCTCCAGACCTAAACCCTATGGAGCATCTGTGGCGCCTCCTCAAACGGAAGGAGTTCAAGGTCTCTAATATCCACCAGCTCTGAAATGTCCTCATGGAGGATGGAAGAGGATTCAGCGGCTCCTGTGACCTACTTGGCCAAGAGAGTTAAGGCAGTGTTGGAAAATAGTGGTGGCCACACAAATATTCACCAAGAGCACAATGTGGCCATTTTAACTTAAGGCTGTACTCACTTTTGTTGCCAGTGGTTTAGACATTAATGGCTGTGTGTAGAGTTATTTAGAGGGCACCAAATTATTACTGTTATACAAGCTGCACACTGTACATTGTATCAAAGGGTCAGATCTTCATTGGTGTCCCATGAAAAGATATACCGCATTTTTCGTTTTAGAAGATGCACCGGATTATAAGACACACCCTAAATTTAGAGATAAAAATTTGTCTTACTACGGTGTTGTCTTACTGGAGGGAAACGGTAGCGGTGGTGGAGCGGCATCACAGGGGGCAGACACTGTACTGGCAGCAGCGGCGGGTCTATGCTGTCAGCAGCGACGGGTCTGTACTGGCAGCGGCGGGTCAGTGCTGGTGGCGCCAGGTCAGTGCTAGTGGCGGCAGGTCAGGTCAGTGCCGGCAGCGGGTCAGTGTATGCAGTGGTGGCGGGTCAGTGATGGCAATGGCGGGAGCGGTGGGTCAGTGCTGGCAGCGGCGGGTCTGTGCTGGCAGCAGAAGCTGCGATGGTTGTGTGGTGGAGCAAGCCAGGATGGGAGTGTACAAGATGCTCTGTCAGTGGTCCAGGCTTCAAAGAAATGGCGCATGCGCAGATGGTGCTCTCATCCAATTGCTCCATCTGTGTACGCGCTGACTCCAGGCTCCATCATTTGAAGCCCAGACCGCAGACAGACCATCTGGGACACAGCCGCCGCAGCTTCCGCTGCCAACACAGCCACTGCAGTCCGCACAGCCAGCCGGCAACCCGCACAGAGATTCAGCCAGCCGCTGGCACAGAGAGTCAGCTGGCACAGAGAGGCAGCCAGCAGCCGGCACAGAGAGGCATCTGCCTGCACGCACCGACAGGCACCTGGCCACCCGCACAGACAGCCCCCGTCAATTCTCCACCTGCTGGTAAGCTATACTCGGATTTTAAGATGCAGCCCTTATTTTCCTCCCAAATTGTTGGGAGGAAAAGTGCGTCTTATAATCAAAAAAATACGGTGATAAAGTATTTACAAAAATGTGAGGGGTGTACTCACTTGTGTGATATACTGTAAATATATGTAAAGCCATTTCTGAGTCAGTATGGTGTCTCTGTAACCCTTCCATTGGTTGGTATTCTCACCCTTCTCTGGGGAATCTCTTCCAGTCCCTTCTTCTTCTATGAATTAAGGAACTATGGGAGGAGAGATAAAAACGTAACTAAATATTACGGATATTTTTTTACTCACCCGCATACAGTAATATAAATGTAATATTAACCTTGCAGTCAGTCCGATATTTTCTTGGTCCTTTGACTAGTCAGTAAAAATTGGAAAAAAACATAGGCACATACTGCGATTCCATAAAAACATTATCAAGCACAATAAAGGTACAGAAGAGAAAAAGTGCATGTTTTTCAATACAAAAAAAGCACCTAAATCACTATGGAAAATGCAGATAGACAATGACGGCGGCTTCAAGCCTTGGTAACAAAATAAAAAATTTTGTATTTGTTCAAAATATATAATTTTAGAATTTATTGCAAAACTTTATAAAGAAATAACTGTAGAATTCCCGTGTTAGATCCATAGTGGGTCTGTTTGGTTAACTGTAACATGTCAGTCAAAGGGAATCACATATTTGCCTTTTCCTTTTTCCATTTGCTGCGCCATGATTTGAGCGCTGGGCCCTGAATGCAAATGCTGAAGTTTAACCTTGACACAAAGAAGCCGCGATGTTTTATTGTCTTTGCTGAGCTGCTAAGTGTCGTTGTTCACTTTACTCGGCAATTAGATAAAAATTGGTTCAGCACCACGTAGCCAGGAACGGGGTGTAGTGATGGAGCGGCTCAGCAGCAGATCGGTATCAATCAGCCTTCATGTGTTCAGGAAACTCTGCCAAGAGGGAAAATCGAGTGCATGTGTTTTTATGTGGAAAATGTATGGCAAAAACGAGCTTGTACCTTCATATTAGCCCTATGGCTAATCAAAGCAGAGCGGAGGGTAATATTGTACTGAAAAATTATCAGAAGTGGCCTACAAAGAGAGTCCTTACCTTGTGTTGTGTCTAGTCACAACAACTACGACAATGTATAAGGGCACTCTGGTATTGCATTACTGCTATAGGAATATATGAAAAAAGAGATATTTGGTGTAAGAAATGGCCAATCCATGTAAGCCCGGTCACCACGGCAAGGTAATCTCTGTAAATCGGGAACCTAACTAGAAATGCCACCATCTGGGTTCCCTGTCTGGGCAGCTAGACTAAAAATCTAACTTATAATGCCTCTATCTGGGTTACAAACCTCCATGTATGGGTCAGCTAGACTCCTGCTTCAAAGGACATGAGCTCAGCCTGGTTATAGGGTGGATGCTCAATCAGAAAGAGAGTCACTGCAAATACTACAAAAAAAACTGATCCGCACATCCAACAAGTGTGAATAAGTGCTAGCTGAAAAAACATAGTAACTTCAAAATGTATACAGCTGCACACTGTTCCCGGTTTACAGAGATATACCTTGCCGTGGTGATCGGGCTTACATGCATTAGCCAATTCATAAACCAAATATCTCTTTTTTCAAATATTTCTATAGCAATATTGCAATGCCAGAGTTCCCTTATACATTATTGGCTTTTTAGTGTGTAGCTGTATGCATTTGGAAGTTACTATGTTTTTTCAGCTAGCACCTATTCACACTAGTTGGATATGTGGATCAGTTTTTTTGTAGTATTTGCAGTGAATCTCTTTCTGATTGAGCACTCCGCCCTATAACCAGGCTGAGCTCATGTCCTTTGAAGCAGGAGTCTAGCTGCCCATACATGGAGGTTTGTAATAATAATATAGATTTTAGTCTAGCTGCCCAGATAGGGATGTTTTTAACCCAGATGGTGGCATTTCAAGTTAGGTTCCCGATTTACAGAGATATACTGTGCTGTGGTGACCGGGCTTACATGCATTAGTCAATTCATAAACCAATTATCTCTTTTTTCATATATTCCTTTAGCAGTAATGCAATTCCAGAGTTCCCTTATACATTGTTGGCTTTTTAGTGTTCAGCTGTATTCATATTAAAGTTACTATGTTTTTTCAGCTAGCACCTATTCACACTTGTTGGATGTGCGGATCAGTTTTTTTTTTTAGTATTTACAACAACTATGTAGACATTAAGATTATTATACTCTCCAACCGCTTCTTGTGAAATCCAGAACTGCCTCCAGAAATCAGTACGTGTAAGGATAATGTATAAAATAAAATGTAAAGATCCAAGCAGTAATGGGGAGAGAGTGGGAGATCATCATACCCCCTGAAATACTCTCTGCTGGAAGACAATTCTCCTTCCACTGGGAAACTCTCAGTCTGTCATCAGCCACAAGATTATTATACACCTGAAATACTCTGTGCTGCAGTGGAACCTGCACTTTCTGTAGCGCCCCTGACTGCATCAGGGTGCTACAGGGAACTGCATCCTGTCCTCCAGGGTGCAGGGCCTACCCCACATGGTTCCAGGTTCCTATCAACAGCTTCACTAACACCCACACTACAAATCCCAACCACACCTCACACCAGACCTGTACGGACACACCAGTGGGTTGGTCAGGTTGCAGCAGGGCCACCTGCCTAGGTGTCAGGCAGACTGGTGGGAGGGGAGACAGGTTGTTGAGAGTTAGCCCTCAAAGAGTGAGGAGCTAGGGAGTTGGAGCTCCCAGGGAGGCGACAAGTTGGGCCACAGACGGTGGTCCAGGACCACAGGAGTCTAAAACCCGGTTGCAGGCTATTGGAGAGGGTGTCACAGACTTAGTTCTGGAGAACACCAGAAATCCAGTAACCGGACCAATACCGAGCATGGCAGGGTACTGGACCCTAGATAAGGGAGTAGCTTCACGCAACCTGATAATTCACCTGTAGAGGATAGTCTCTTTATGAACTTTCCCCAAGAGCTCAGAGATTGAAGGCATCAGCACAACGTGGAAGATAGGGTTCTCCAAACTACACAACCCACTGAAATCCCAAGTGCCAGCCATCAAGAGCACAGCTGCCATACACACGGGTAGCGGGCCCCGAAGGCTTCAAGCCGAGGGGCCACAATGGTCAATCAATTTATGCACAGAGACAGGGCTCCGGACTTACCAAGTGACACTGGTTGGAGCGGGACCTGGACGGGCTTCCCCCGTAGAAACTGCGGTGCCTAGAGACATTTGGTTTACCAACTGTGTGGGTGTCTGCTTATTCCACCTAATCTGACCCCTGCACCCCGGTTTCCAAAGCCAAGCCACCCATTTACCAAATCCCCACTGTCCAGGGCCTTCCCTACCTGTGCAGGGACTGACACCTTGCTGCACCACACCATCTGCCCTGGTACTCCCTTCAGTAGCGGCGGTACTCCCCTTTACCGCAACCCACAGGTGGCGTCAAGAAAATTCATCCCCTGTAAATACCCCCTTCACATTTGAGTGGCCGCAAGCCCCCAGGTCCGGAGACCCTCGAGCCACAGCAACCGCGGATCAGAACAGTTCGACTGCTGCAGGGGTGGCACATTTCCAGCTTGTGACCTACTACAATATCTCAACATTAATTTCCTTAAATAATCTGTACTGCAGGTAGAACCAGCAATTTCCAGGTTGTGACTTACTGCAATATGTCGACATTCATTTTCTTAAATACTCTTTACGCTAGTGAAATCAGCACTTTCCAACTTGTGATGTGGTGCCCTGTTCACCACATATACACATTTTCGCACACTCCCTTACTGGGGCTGTTCACCACATACATACATTTGCCCACACTCCCTTGCTTGGTCTGTTCACCACATACACACACACACACATATATATATATATATATATATATATATATATATATATATATATATATATATATATATATATATTTTTTTTTTTTTCTTCAATAAATGGACAAACCCTTTAAATACACCAGGACTTGGATCAGTTGGCGCATTATAATTTGGAAATTACTATCCAGCCATAGTGACTCGAGTGCAAAATGTCAGATATAGTTTATTTATATGAATACTAATTCTCTCTCCAGAGGAGTTACTCATTACATTAATTAATTGGCATTATTATGCTGCCAATCAGGGTGCCGTGGCATGGAAACATTGATTAAACGCGTATGACAAGTTGCCTGACGCTTGATATGATGTGAAATTAGTCATTACTCGAAATAGGCCAAGGAAACAGAAAAATATCCTAATATTAAAAATAGGCAAAATTATCCATGGACCTGAAATTCAACTCTTTTAATAATTTCTCTTTAAGATTCTCGTTCCTATAAGTCTCTGCCACGTGTAGAAGTTTCTTGGAGCACCAAGTCATTGGAGGCACCGTAGAACTCACAATATGGGTTTCTTACAGCTCAGACACATATTGTAAACCAGTGAGGAGAAATTGGTCAGAAGTAAATCCTTATGTGAAAAGTTTCCAGCAGCTACTGATTATACTGCAGCGCCCCCACAGGGAAAACTGAGTATTACACCAGTTCAGGTAAAATAAATGAGTTGGCTCTTGAGTAGTGTTGATCGAACGGCCAATAATCTGGGGCCGGTGGATCATTGACAGACTTAAAAATAAGTCAGATCCGCTCCGGAATCCTGCGCCCATATAAGTCAATGGGGACCGGAATCCGGAGATTAAAAATATTTGTGGACGGGATCGGGTGGTAGGAGGGAGCGCGGCATACTCACCGAGGCGCTGTCATGGAGGCACACTCCTTCCAAGTCATGCTTTAACCTTCAGGAGCCGACAATTCAATATTCATTGTTTTCCCCGCCCACCGGCGTGTGTAATTGGTTGCAGCTAGACGCGTCCCCACTCTAAGGGGTACTTTGCACACTACGACATCGCAGGTGTGATGTCGGTGGGGTCAAATTGAAAATGACGCACTTCCAGCATCGCATGCGACATCGTAGTGTGTAAAGGCTCGATGATACGATTAACGAGCGCAAAAGCGTCGTAATCGTATCATCGGTGCAGCGTCGGCGTAATCCATGATTACGCTGACGCGACAGTCCGATGTTGTTCCTCGCTCCTGTGGCAGCACACATCGCTGTGTGTGAAGCCGCAGGAGCGAGGAACATCTCCTACCGGCGTCACTGCGGCTTCCGTAGGATATGCGGAAGGAAAGAGATGGGCGGGATGTTTACATCTCACTCATCTCCGCCCCTCCGCTCCGATTGGCCGCCTGGCGTGTGACGTCGCTATGACGCCGCACGACCCGCCCCCTTAACAAGGAGGCGGGTCGCCAGCCAGAGCGACGGTCGCAGGACAGGTGAGTCCATGTGAAGCTGCTGTAGCGATAATGTTCGCTACGGCAGCTATCACAAGGATATCGCCGCTGCGACGGGGGCGGGGACTATCGCGCTCGGCATCACAACATCAGCCTGTGATGTCGCAGCGTGCAAAGTGCCCCTAAGTGTCAGCTGACTGCGACCAATCACAGGCGCCAGGATGGCCGGTGGGCGGGGAAAGCAGTGCACTGTCGGTCAGTTCACGGTGGTAAAAATAAGCACTCGGCAGCACAGTTATAGCTCGCGGCTGCAGCCCCAGCTTTCGCGCTGTATCTGTGCTGTGTATACAGTGCCCAGAGTCACACACGTGCGAGGCTGCTGGGTGCTGCCATGGCAGACTCGTGTGAGCCCCTCGCATGTGTGATTCTGGTGAAAGTAATAAAAACCCGACGTGCGGTTCCCCCTATTTTCATCCCCAGCCAAGATAACGCCGGCTGGGGGCTGGTATTCCAGCCCGCAACCGCCCGGTAGTGCCACATCTATTAGATGTGACCATACCGGTGTGTGATACCAGTTCTTCCCGGTGGCGTGATGCGGTGCCAGTCGGGGTAATAGCAGGGGTTAATAACAGCACACAGCTGCTACTAAACCCTAGGTTTGTGTGATGGCACAGGCGTCTATCAGATACCTGCATCACAAACCTGTAAATGACAGTAAATAAACACAGACACAGAGAACAATCCTTTATTTGAAATAAAGTACAAAACACACCCTGCTTCACCATTTTATTAACCCCCAACACACCCTGCAGCTCCAACGTAATCCACACGACGTCCCACACTGCTTCAGCTCTGTTACATCTGAGAGCGGCATAACCGACTGCTCTCTCTTCTTCCCGGTGGCGTGATGCGGTGCCAGTGGGGGTAATAGCAGGGGTTAATAACAGCACACAGCTGCTACTAAACCCTAAGTTTGTGTGATGGCACAGGCGTCTATCAGATACCTGCATCACAAACCTGTAAATGACAGTAAATAAACACAGACACAGAGAACAATCCTTTATTTGAAATAAAGTACAAAACACACCCTGCTTCACCATTTTATTAACCCCCAACACACCCTGCAGCTCCAACGTAATCCATACGACATCCCACACCGCTTCAGCTCTGTTACATCTGAGAGCGGCATAACCGACTGCTCTCTGTGAGCTCCAGAGAATGAATGAGCTGCGCATTGAGCGGTGACGTCACTCAGGTCATTTGCGGTCACAGCTGGAGGTTCCCACAGTCCTTCATCTGTGATCGAAGGTAACCTGACCTCAGCTGGAGGTCACTGAGTTCATAGACCTGCATCTCCTAGCAGAAAAATCACAGTTTTCTTGGCCAAGAGATGCAGATTTTGTGCTGAAATTTTTACACCATATACCTGCATCCAATCTACACCTCCTGGCAAAAAAAACCCAATGTTTTGATGCAATTTTTATGCCGCGTTTTTTTTTTACCAGGAGGTGCACATTTGGTGCTGAAATCATCTCCACCAGCTTTCAGCACCAAATTTCCACCTGCTGGCAGAATTTATTTATTTTTTTTTTTTGGGAGGCCAAGGGATACAAATTTGATGCTGAGATTTTTACACCATATTCCTGCATCCAATCTACACCTCCTGGCAAAAAAATGCGGTGTTTTGATGCAATTTTTATGCCACGGTTTTTGCCGCGGTTATTTTTCCGCGATTTTTGCCGCGTTTTTTTGCCAGGAGGTGCACATTTTGGTGCTGAAATCGTCTGCACCAACTTTCAGCACTAAATTTCCACCTGCTGGCAGATTTTTTTTTTTTCTTTTTGGGGGCCAAGGGATGCAAATTTGATGGTGAGATTTTTACACCATATTCCTGCATCCAATCTACACCTCCTGTGTTTTGACGCAATTTTTATGCCGTGGTTTTTGCTGCAGTTTTTGCCACGGTTATTTTTCCGCGATTTTTGCTGCTTTTTTTGCCAGGAGGTGCACATTTGGTGCTGAAATCGTCTGCACCAGCTGTCAGATGAGTCTGACATCACCCAGCAGAGCCAACTGCTGTCTGAACATGAGCGTGCATGTACCTAGAAACACATGCACCTTCCTGTCAGAAGTTTGCAGCTGCTCTGCGATGTCAGACATGCGGGAGTTCCTCGCAAGTGTGACTGCGGCATAGAAAAAAAAACGCTTGCTTTTTTTAAAAATAAATAATTAAAAAAAAAATGAAGTGCGGTCCCCCCAGTTTTCATCCCCAGCCATGATAACGCCGGCTGGGGGCTGGTATATTCTCAGTCCGCAGCCGCCCGGTATTGCCGCATCTATTAGATGTGACCATACCGGTGAGCGATACCGTCTCTTCCCGGAGGCGTGATGCATGCCAGTCGGGGTAATAGCAAGGGTTAATAGCGGCACACGGCTGCTGCTAAACCCCTAGCTTTGTGTGATGGTACAGGCATCTATCAGATACCTGCATTACAAACCTGTAAGTGACAGTAAATAAACACAGACACAGAGAACAATCCTTTATTTGAAATAAAGTACAAAACACACCCTGCTTCACCACTTTATTAAGCCAAACACCCTGCAGCTCTGACGTACTCCACAGAACGTCCCACGGCGACACATCCAGCTCTGCTACATGTCAGAGCGAACAGCAATAGAGCACGACTGCCCGCTCTGAGTACAGCCTATTACGGAGCCGCAATTAGCGATGACCACAGCAGACTGTCACAGGCTGGGGGCGCGTCAGCCTTCAACCAATCACATCTGAGAGGACAGCCGGTGGGCGGGGAAAACACGGAAAGCTGTGTGATTGCGTACACAGCATAGGAAGTGAAAGCGCAACCCGGAAGCAGTGTGCCGCCATGACACCGAGTCTCGGTAAGTATGAAACGCTCATTTTTTTTTTTTTTATCATTTTTATTAATTGCCGATTCCAGATCATGGACCCGGAATCCCGTACCCGGGTCCGGCCCAGAGATAGCGCTGAAACCGCGCAGATCTGGATGTTTACAGTCCGGGTCCGCTCAACACTACTTTTGAGTGACTCTAAGTTAAAAAAATTAAGGTGGTCACTAGACTTAGCAAAAAATATTTTAAAATGTCATACATTTTGCAAAATAATAAGGGAAATTTTATTAACCGGCTCTAATCAATATTATTCCACTCCGATAGTCTGCAGTGGAAGTGATGAGGTTCCCTTATTTGCTCCCATAACTGCTGGAGTTTTTGATAGGAAGTGTGATGCCCTGGACTAGCCAGGTAGTCACAGGTAGACCCCCTGCACAAACACCAGCCCCTAAAAAGGCGTAACCAGCCAACCTAAAAACCCTTGTCACCTCTCTCAGTGTTCACTTGTCACACCAGGGGTGGAGCCAGGCGGTTGGCCATGCCCACCTAGGAGTCCAGAGGGACTGAGACAGGAACTGTACTCAGTTTGGTGCTAGAGTTCTAGTTCAAGTGCAGCAGGCCTGAGGCGTCAGGTCTGCAGCGGCAACACTGAACGGTGATGGGGTCGTAGCCCTGGTACCGGGGCAAGGAGGCAGACGGTGGTTGCCATTTGCAGGAGTCGGGAAGACGGCTGGTGGAACTGTAAGGGACCGGGATAGGGTTGTGGCCCGCCGGTACCGAACCGGGGAGCCAACTGGAAACCGGAGCACCAGGAGGGGTACTCAGACCCAGAACGAGGTCCAGAAGCCACTGGACCACGTCGAATTCACTGATTGAGGTCTGGACCTTAGGTCCTTTCCTGTCCCAAGACCCAAAAGATGGCAACAGCCCACCGAGGGGATAGGAAGCCACCGCACAGGCAGAGAGATCCCACGGGCAGCGCCTGCGGGCAAACGGGTTCCCTGACACACATCAAGCCGGCGAGCGGACTACTGTTGCTGAAGCATAGGCAGTCAAGTTCTACCACAGAGGTGCAGGAGAAAGGCGGGAACCACCAACTTGAGAAAGGGGCAAAGCGTAGCCGGCTGCGGGCACCGACCACCATCCTTTTTGGTTTACCAGAGACTCTGGTGTATCTGTCCTAGTGAGTATAACAGTGCCCTCGGGCTGCGCGCTGCACCACACCATCTTGCCCGCACCTCACAACCACCGGGCCCCAGGACCATCACCCCCTGCCCACGGAGGGGTCAACACCAGGCTGCATAACACTGTCCCCGGGAGCCTAGTTAACAGCAGTGGTGGTGTCCACATTCACCACAACCCGTGGGTGGTGTCACGAACTTACACCCCTAAACTCCACGGCCTCGGCCGTGTACCTTCCCCACCGAAATCCCTACACGTAGCGCCAGCTTCCCTTCAGAGCGACGTGACCCCCGGGTCCGGGAAGAGCTCGAGCCACCCACTGACGAGCACGGACCCGAGCGGCTCGGCAGCCGGCCGAGCCCCGGGTCGGTACAGAAGCATGCATGCGATGTGCATCATGGTCCATTGCAATTGCACAGTAACATATTTACATAGATTGAAAAAAGACCTAGGTCCATCTAGTTCTCCCTTCCTCCACCAAATATACATTTTTGATGAGTGAGCACTTTAAGTGCTTGAGTGCTCTTTACTTGAGTCGGGCAGGGTGGTTGACAATTATTAGGCAGTTCGGCTCTCCGCCCAGCCATAAACAGAGCATTTCTGTGCTAGGGTAGCTTCTTTTTTTTCTTACACACAGCATCCAAGCACATTGTTTTTACCCCCAGTAAGAGACATTCAGAGACTGCAAGTGGCCTTCATTGGGGTGCCAACTCCTATCATTCACTAAAGGGAGGCAACTCTTTGTGCCGAATTGTTCACAAACAACACATCCGAGCACCTGCAATACCCGGCTGAGCATCGAGCGTACCCAAGAACTCCGATGCTCGATTGAGTATTGAGCAGTGGTGAGCATGCTCACTCATCATTAGTACTGAAGAAATCATAAAGACTTTTTTTTAAAAAACTATTATACTTGTTTTCCAGTTGGGTGCAGTCAGTCTCCCTTCAATGATATATAGCTGTCAGACTGACAGTTGAGGGGATGAAAGTGGAGATCCCTCATCAAGCAAAATTTGAGTTAAAACATTTCTTCACACATCACATCCGGCAGCTGACTGAGGTACTGTATGTGTGATACATCTCTTGTGAGTTGAAACACAAGTCTTGAGAGCAGTATGTCTTCAGTATGCAGCTCAGTCTGACAGATGAGGGATGAAGCTGGAGATCTCCTCATCAAGAACAATATGAGTTACATTTTTTCTCCACACATCACATCTGGTAACTGACTGAGGTATGTGTGATACAGCTCTTGTGAGTTGAAACACAAGTCACTGGAGCAGTATGTCTTCAGTATGCAGCCCAGTCTGACAGATGAGGGATAAAGATGGAGATCTCCTCATCAAGAACAATATGAGTTAAAATTTTTCTTCACACATCACATCTGGCAGATGACTGAGGTATGTGTGATACAGCTCTTGTGAGTTGAAACACAAGTCCCAGGAGCAGTATGTTTTCAGTATGCATCCCAGTCTCACAGATGAGGGATGAAGCTGGAGATCTCCTCATCAAGAACAATATGAGTTAAAAATTTTCTTCACACATCACATCTGGCAGATGACTGAGGTATGTGTGATACAGCTCTTGTGAGTTGAAACACAAGTCCCAGGAGCAGTATGTCTTCAGTATGCAGCCCAGTCTCACAGATGAGAGATGAAGTTGGAGGTCTCCGCATCAAGAACAATATGAGTTAACATTTTCTTCACACATCACATCCGGCAGCTGACTGAGGTATGTGTGATACAGCTCTTGTGAGTTGAAACACAAGTCTCAGGAGCAGTATGTCTTCAGTCTGCAACCTATATTGACACTTGACTAGTATTTGCTGCAGTTTGAATATCAGGGATTCCATTTTCTCATTCTCAGAGAACCCCATTAAATCTCTTGCGCCAAGAGCAATTTGTGCGCTCAGTACCTTAGTATAATAAGTATATTCTATATAATAGTAATGCAGTTTATATTTTATATATTCAATGTTTGCATACATCTCAGAGCTTATAGACGCTGCTGTATTCTTTGGTTTGTACCAATAATATTGGTCATCCACATCACAAAGTAGAAGACAGTGACTATTGAATGATTCTTTTCATCTTATGCTTTGATCCCCCATTCACCTGATATTGCTTATATTCTGTAGCTGTACTTAAAAAGGAATATAATAATTTTCACACTAGCTTATCAATACAGATCAGACGAGTGTCTCTGCGGCACCTTCTGAAAATTTCCTTAAATATGTCCCTCGGCTGTCGGGAATAAACATTGTATGGAAGAAGCACAAACAGCCGCACTCAGGGACTCATTTGTTCTCTAGTTAACAATGATCATCTCAAAATGATGCAACAGAAGCAATGAGATTCAGGAACGTCTAATTAATTACTAAACAGCTCTGATGTTGTCCCAAGTTACCAAGGTTCCGTCTAAAACCTTCATTTACAATTTTTTCTGTTATTTTCACAAAAAAACACATGGTCTCCTTGACTGAGCTTAGTATCGCTGTCACTAAGAGAAAACATTTTTTTCTCATTAAGTTACTTGTTCTCCCTGTGCTTGATAGGTATTCCTCTGGGTTACCAGTTTCTGTCTGTGACGCCCCTGAACTATTACGTCATCACAGGGTATTGCACAATCTGCCCTCCCGTGCAGTATCCACCTCCTTCTTGGTTATGGGTCCCTAACTATATGGTGTTGCCTACATCAGCTAATCAAATCCTAGGTACACTTTGCACCACACCCACCAGACACACCAGTGGACGGCTTGAGTGGAATAAAGTCGCCCAACTGGGGGGTTGGAGTGTCAGAAGTAGTGGAGAGTCAAGTCTGAGAAGTGAAAGAGAGAGGAGGTCAGGAGCAGGGCTCCTGGGAAGCAATCTAGATGGCAGACGGTGGTCTGGGCCTCGAGGAGCTGGCCCCCAGTCACAGGGGATCCTGGCAAGGGGCACGGATCTGTCGATTAGGACAACCGGCGGCCTTGCACCATCACCAGGCTGGAACCAGGGCACGACGGGGTACGTGGACCCTGGGCCAGGGAGTAGCTTCAGGCAACCTGACAATTTACCCGAGGAGAACGGAGTCTTCAAGAGCCATTACCACCCACTCCAGAATCGGGGTACTAGCACAATGAGGGGATAGGACTTTCCACTAAAAACTGTCCAGAAAATCCCAAGCGTGAATCCTGAGAGTAAGCTCCCACACTTAGCCATAGTGGGGAGCGGGACCCAGCAAGTTTAATACTACCGGGACCAACAGAAAAGTAAACTGAGTGCCAGGAGGCAGGTAACGGATCACCAGGCAGCACCATTGGGGACGGGACCCAAACTAATCTCCCCTCAGCAGCAGCGGTTTCCAGAACTTTGGTTTATCCAGTTGTCGGTGTCAGCTTAATGGGCTGACTGAGTATGCAAGTGACCCTATTGCATCCAACGGCACTCCCCCACCATCTCTGAGCCCCGGGGTATCCCCCCTACCCGTGGAGGGTCACAACACCTGGCTGCCCCATCCCATCATCCCCGGGTACTCCCAACTGCAGCGGTGGTGCTCCTAGTTACCACATACCACGGGTGGCATCACAAACGCTATAACTTCCCTTGTAAATATCCCCCCTTCATTTGAGTGGCCGCACGACCCCCGGGTCCGGAGACCCTTGAGCCAGCAAGCACGCAGATCTGAGCAGCTCGGCCCACTGGCACGGGGGCGGCATATTTCCAAATACCAAAAACATTCTGGTTGGTTTAATGATTTACCATGAAATGACAGAGACAAAGAGAGGCAGACATTCAAACAATCAGACAGATAGAGATAAATAGTGTCATGGACGGACTAAAGGAGGTCCGGAGTGAGACCAAATACACAAAAAAACAGGACTTACACCATGACAAACGAGGGGTACATTGGGATCTCTAACAATGGTGGGCCCTAGTGTTAGTGAGAGGGAAGATGGACACCTCTTCACTTACCTACCACTGTTCCCTACACCCCTAGCCAGTCCCTTTATAGGTTCCTCATCTGTCACCGAGCCAGAACCTGAAGTCCTGAGGTGACCTTACATTAGTCCCTGGCTAGGGAGTGGGCAGGCGATGGCCACTAGCCTCACCGCTGCACTGAAACAACACAGGAAGACAGACAGGAGGAAAAACACCACAACAGACTGCTGCAATCAGCACAAAGACTGCAGCCACACCAGCAACTCCAAGAGATGGCAACAGCAGCTCCTTCCTCCTCCAAGACCAGAATCTGAATGAATCAAGAATAACTGGCACCCTGTGCTGCTAGCTGAAGGACTGGGGGTAGTCCATACCGGAAACACCTGTCTCAGGAGTCTGAGGCTGTTGCAAAGTAAACTGACATTAACCCTCTCTTTCCCAAAGAAAAGAAAAAACACATTTAAATAGCAGAGTCTCACCTGGTAAAGTGAGGCTCAGACCCAGAACCTGTCACTAATCTCATAGAGCAGAGAGCCGACCATGATAGATAGATAGATAGATAGAGGGATAGATAGAGAGAGAGATAGATAGACAGATAGATGGATAGATAGACAGATAGATAGACAGACAGACAGACAGACAGACAGACAGATAGATAGATAGATAGATAGATAGATAGATAGAGGGATAGATAGAGGGATAGATAGAGGGATAGATAGATAGATAGATAGATAGATAGATAGAGGGATAGATAGAGAGAGAGATAGATAGACAGATAGATGGATAGATAGACAGATAGATAGACAGACAGACAGACAGACAGACGGACGGACGGACGGACGGACAGACAGACAGACAGACAGACAGACAGACAGACAGACAGATAGATAGATAGATAGAGGGATAGATAGAGGGATAGATAGATAGATAGATAGATTCTGGTCATTTTTTTGGTGGTTTGTGATACGGTAACTATGAGTAGGGGCACCTAGACTGGCACTCACACTGGAGACCCTAATTTGTAACTTATCCCAGAGGTATGCCAGATGGAGGCGAGGTCTTGACCACCAGTGTGGCCCTTAACTAGTGAATAGCCCTGGTCTAACACCCCCCAAGGAAGGCTGGGACAAGTGTAATGAATCCCACAAATACCAACAGACAGGGGAATACCAAAACTCAAACTCACTGCAAGTTCACACAGGGGAAAAGACAATAAGTGCTCAGGGAGAAATAAAGTACAGGGAGAAAATAAACAAACAACAAGAATCTTTCACAGCACGCCAAAAAGCATTCAACTGTTCACCACTAACTGGGTCACCATGTACAAAAACCGGTATCGCTGGAGCAAAGCTAGAGCTATAATCAGCATGAGGGAGCAGGATCCACCATCTTCTAAAGTGCGTAGGTGTCTGTGATAGGTCTGCAGCAACCTATCACCCCAGCAGCAATTCACAAGCTAGCAGGAATTAACTCTTGCTAAACTGATCACCAGTGAGCACAAAACTGGTTGACACCTGGTCTGACAGCCACAACTGGTGTTGATTGACAGGTCTGTCCCTCTGCATAAACATGATGGAGACCTGTCAATCAACTAGAGTAATGCGGCGATAACTCACCTGGGGGCTTCAAAGTATATTTTCTGTGAAAGATCATAGAGTTTTAATTAAAAACATAACTTGTTGCATTAAACCAGGCTCTGATTCATGCATCCAGGGATTGGGAAGCATTAATCGAATGACTGGTTCCTTTTAAGGTTGGACACATCAGTAGAACTTTTAGGTACCATTACAACTCCAAACTTTAAAAAAAACAAACCAAATAACAGTGATATGCAGTAATGTATTGTAAAACCTGGCAGTGCATGTTTGGTTTTCCCTATAGCACCTCGTCAGGAGAATTGAAGTATTACAGGGCAAGTCCTCCAGATCAAGAGCCACTCTTTGCAATTGGTCTCCCAAGAAGACACTAAACAGCACTCAATATTCTATAGGAGAATGTTCACACATAGCTTTCTTGATGCATGATGTCTGCATGAAAAACATGTGCAGTGAAAATTATGCTTATTTTACTGCATTGTTTTGTGCTAAACCATTTTCATCTTAATGGACACAGGTGGGTAAAAAAAATAGTACAAAATGCAAAAAAAAAGTTTTGACTTCTCATTCATATTGCTGTTACTAGAAAATGTTGCATTTTTCTGCTCTAAATAAGAGCACAGAAAAAAAAAACCGCATCGATAACTCGATCTGTGAACAAAGAAAACCCTTTAAATGTATCTGGTTGTAATGCAGAATCGGTGTATATAGGAAATTATCACCAGGGTTCAGAAATGTTGAATTTAAAATACAAAGTAACACCGGGAAAAAAATATGACGACCGTCAATTTTGATATTTAAGTCCAAGAATGTAATAATGCACGAGGATTTAAGACTCATGTAAAATACAATTGTGTGATTTAAGGTGTCTAAAACAAAATAACAATAAAAGACAAATTAAAAAATAATTAAAAAAGACAATATTTACCCACACAGACAACTAGAATATAAAATGCTACAAATAAACAATACAAAAAAAAATAAAAATAATAATAATGATAATATGAAGAAGAAGAAGAAGAAGAAGAAGAAGAAGAAGAAGAAGAAGAAGAATCATAATAATATAATTTGTACTCACACAGACCATTAGAATATAAAATGCTACAAATAAAAAGTAAAATTATAATATAATTTGTACTCACACAGACCGCTAGAATTTAAAATGTTTAAAATAAAAAATAAAAATAATACAATATCTACCCACACATACCAGTAGAAAATAAAATGCTAAAAATAAGAAATAAAAATAATATTAATAATACAATTTCTACCCACACAGACCAGTAGAAAATAAAATGCTAAAAATATTAAATAAAAATAATAATAATACAATTTCTACTCACACAAACTAGTAGAATAAAAAATGCTAAAAATAATAAATAATAATAATAATAATAATAATAATAATAATAATACAATTTCTACCCACACAGAGCAGTGGAAAATACAATGTCAAAAAAAGAAATAAAAATAATAATAGTAATACAATTTCTACTCACACAAACTAGTGGAAAATAAAATGTTAAAAATAAAAAACAAATAAAAAAAAATAATAATACATTTTTTACTCACACACTTTGGTTGAAAATAAAATGCTAAAAATAGAAAAAATAAAAATAATAGTAATATAATTTCTGCCCAGTATAAAATAAATGCTATAAATAAAAAAAATATATATACAATTTCTACCCACAAAAACTGGTGGAAAATAAAATGTTAAAAATAAAATACAAATAAAATAAAAAAAGATTAGTACATTTTCCACTCACACTCCAGTAGAAAATAAAATTTTAAAAATAAAAAATTAAAACAAATAATAATAATACAATTTCTTATCACACACAAATGTTAAAAATAAAAAAAATTCTACACACACACACACACACACACACACACACACACACACACACACACACTGGTAATAATTAAATGCTAAAAATAAAACCCAAATAAATAATAATAATAATAATAATACAATTTCTACCCACACTCATCAGTAGAAAATAAAAGGCTGAAAATAGAAAAGCAAGTATAAAAAATAATAATAATAATAATAATAATAATAATACAATTTCTACTCACACATCAGTAGAAAATTAAATGTTAAAAATAAAATAACAAAAACAAATAAAAAAATAATAATACAATTTCTAAACACACACACACACACACACACACCGATAGAGAATAAAATGTTAAAAAATAATAATAATAATAATAATAATAATAATAATACAATTTCTACTGACATCAGTAGAAAATTAAATGCTAAAAATAAAATAAAATTAAAAAAATAATAATAATAATACAATTTCTTCTTACACTCCTCAACAGAAAATAAAATGATAAAAATAAAAAAATAAATAAAAAAATAATAATACAATTTCTACTGACACCAGTAGAAAATTAAATGTTAAAAATAAAGTAAAAAAAAAACAAAGCAAAAAAATAATAATAATGCAATTTCTACTTATACACACACACCGATGGAAAATAAAATGTTAAAAATAAAAATAATAATATTAATAATAATAATACAATTTCTACTGACACCAGTAGAAAGTTAAATCATAAAAATTAAATAAAAAATCCCAATAATAATAATAATAATAATAATACAATTTCTACTTACACACACAGAAAGAGAATAAAATGATAATAATAAAAAAAACCCAAAATATAATAATATAATTTCCACAAACACACCAAAAGGATTGAAATTATGTGGGGTTTCTTAAATATTTTTTGGGTTATTTTTATCATTTTATTTGTATGCTCTTTCTCAGTTAATTTGCAATGCTTAGGTAGAAGGAGTTAATATCTGTGCACTTTATAACTCCTTAAACAACTTTCTTATTTCTAGATGTTTTTTCACAGTTCTGGTAAAAAGCGTCATATACACAAGTCATGAATCTGGTGCTCCCCCCTCCCGTGTTACATTTTTATTTCAACAATCGTGACGGACATTTGCTGCTTATTAGGTCTCGTTCTATACGTCCTGGAAAGCAGAAAGCTCCGGGCTGCACTTCACTAACATATAATATCTGACAAACTGTGAAAGTGTGAACTTGGCCTAAATATGCAATGCAAAGTACTTCCGCCAGAAAATAAGTAATATATAGCGGCATTCAATGCTTATTTATACATATTTTTTTTAACTTCATCATCAGGCTTGTGTAGACCTTAGAGGAAGCGCATAATCAGAAAATGGACTTTTGTTAAATTCAGATTTTTATGTTACATGTAAGTTTTAAAAAAAACTTGATGTTATACCTTATATTGCAATCTTTGATTAAAAAAAAATAATAATTGTGCAAATTTCCCACTGGCCAATGGAGCTATGTTACACTGAGGTCCAAAAGGGTAACAATGTTTTGAACTTCTGTCTTTCAGTCTCCATATCTCACCATCCTCTACAGCTTTGAGTGTGAGACGACCTTCATTTTATAGACAATCATCTTGGCTGTCTCATACATAAATGTGACTTGCAACTATTTAGCATATGATTAGTTATGCAGATTCTTCTTATATCACTGCATTGTTACTGTTTTGCTCCTGGTGGTGGAAAAATGTTTTTCTTCATGTATACTATAAATTACAACCTGTTCTCACATTCCATAATAGCTCAGTGTGTTATTAGTGAAAAGTCACTGGTTCGAATTGAAGAGCAGCCATGAAGAAGATCTCCCAAAAAACGAGAAACAACCTCATCCAGTTCATTGATAGCAGTCTCTCGGCCAAGAAAATTGCCAAACTGCATCATGTAACACCATAACAGTGGGAAGAATAAGAAATGAAGTCCGTCCATCCATTCAAAGCCAAGAGGTGACATCCAGGCAAAATATCAGAGTCAACAATTTGCTCATCACAAGGTCTATCAGTTCTGGTGACACCCGGCAGTGGAGGCGGCTCGTCTTCTTCATAATCATGAGATCACAGATGTCCATGCAAGCACCGGGCAACGCACGTTACACAAGTCTGGAATGGAGGCCCGAAAAAAGGTGAAGAAGCCTCAACTTCAATATCATAAGAAGTGTCGGCTCGAGTTTTCAAAGAAGTATGACAAGTGGAAGATTGGAAACCTGGAGAGATGGGACGAAAATCAATAGACGGCTCTGATGGGGGCAAATCAGTATGGAAGAAACAAGGGGAAAAGGGGTAAATGGATTAAGAAATTGAGGAAACTGTCAAGTTCTGTGCAGGAAGCCTGATGATATGGTGGTGTTTTTATAGCCAAAGGCATTGGATACTTGACCAGGATGAATGGTGGTCTCAATGATGAGCTATATGTGAGGATCCTACAAAACGAGTTACTTCATATGTGACGCCCTGGACTAGCCAGGTAGTCACAGGTAGACCCATTGCACAAACACCAGCCCCTAATAAGGTGACAGCAGCCAACCTACAAAACCCTTGTCACCTCTCTCAGTGTTCAATGGCCACACCAGGGGGTGAAGCCAGGTGGTTGGCCACGCCCACCGAGGAGTCCAGAAGGCCTGAGACAGGAAACAAATAGTGGTAGTCAGTTTTGAAGTACAGTGGAGTGAAATTCAAGTGCAGCAGGCCTGTGGTGTCAGGTCTGCAGCAACAATACTTACCGGTGCCGGGGTCGTAGCCTTGGTACCGTGGCAAGGAGGCAGACGGTGGTTGCCGCCTGCAGGAGCCGGGAAGATGGCTGGTGGAACTGTAAAGGACCGGGACAGGGTAGTGGCCCACCGGAACCGAACCGGGGAGCCAACTGGAAACCGGAGCACCAGGAGGGGTACTCAGACCCAGCACGAGGTCCAGAAGCCACTGGACCATGTCGAATTCACTGATTGAGGTCTGGACCTTAGGTTCTTTCCCGTCCCAAGACCCGAAAGACAGCAACAGCCCACCGAGGGGGATAGAAAGCCACCGCACAGGCAGAGAGATCCCACGGGCCAGCGCCTGTGTGCAAACGGGTTCCCCGACACGCATCAAGCCGGGGAGTGGACTACCATTTCTGTAGCATAGGCAGTCAAGTTCTACAAAGAGGTGCAGGAGAAAGGCGGGAACCACCAACCTGAGAAAGGGGCAAAGCGCAGCCGGCTGCGGGCACCGACCACCATCCTTTTTGGCTTACCAGAGACTCCGGTGTATCTGTCATAGTGAGTACAACAGTGCCCTCGGGTCGCGCACCGCACCACACCATCTTGCCCGCACCTCACAACCACCGGGCCCCGGGACCATCATCAACCCTGCCCACGGAGGGGTCAACACCAAGCTGCATAACATCGTCCCAGGGAGCCTAGTTAACAGCAGCGGTGGTGTCCACATTCACCACAACCCGTGGGTGGTGTTACGAACTTACATCCCTAAACGCCACGGCCTAAGCCTTGAACCTCCCCACCAAAATCCCTACACGTAGCGCCAATCCCCTTTCAGAGCGACGTGACCCCCCAGGTCCGGGAGGAGCTCGAGACACCCACCGACGAGCACGGACCCGAGCGGCTTGGCAGCCAGCACTGGGAACATGTAGAAGAGACCTGACCAGTATACACCAACACTGGGAACGGGGAGAAGAGACCTGACCAGTATACACCAACACTGGGAACGTGGAGAAGAGAATTGACCAGTATATACCAACACTGGGAATGTGGAGAAGAGAACTGACCAGTATACACCAACACTGGGAACATGGAGAAGAGACCTGACTAGTATACACCAACACTGGGAACGTGGAGAAGGGACCTTACCAGTATACACCAACACTGGGAACGTGAAGAAGAGACTTGACCAGCATACACCAACACTGGGAATGTGGAGAAGAGACCTGACCAGTATACACCAACACTGGGAACGTGGAGAAGAGACCTTACCAGTATACACCAACACTGGGAATGTGAAGAAGAGACTTGACCAGTCTACACCAATACTGGGAACGTGGAGAAGAGACCTGACCAGTATACACCAACACTGGGAATGTGAAGAAGAGACTTGACCAGTATACACTAACACTGGGAACGTGGAGAAGAGACCTGACCTGTATATGTGGCGCCCTGGACTAGCCAGGTCGTCACAGGTACTACAACATACACCCCCACCCTGAGACAGGCACATCAGCCAGACACAAAATCCTTGTTGCCTCCCCCCAGGGGCTGATGTCCACACCAGGTGGGGTGGAGCCAGGCAGTTGGCCCCACCCACGGAGTTCACAGTCCTGGAGGCGGGAAAGGAAGTCAGATCAGTTAGGGAAGTGGAAGAGAGAGGAGTGGAGTGGAGGAGCAAACTGGCCGTGTCCGGGTGTGTGGCCCGGGCACTAAGAGCAAGGTTGGCAGACGGTGGTGGCCGTCTGCAGGAGAGGCAGATCAACGCGGAACCGTAGGACCGGGGACAGGCGGTGGCCCGCCGGTACCGAACCGGGGAGCGAAGTGAAGCCAGCACACACAGGCAGGGCCTGAGGACCCCAACCAGGCTTGGAGTCACCATTAGAGGTCAAATTCATCAGTGACCAGAACCGCAGGGGTTTCCTAACAGCCAAGACCCAATTGAAGGCAACCATCCGACCAGCAAAAGGAAATACAGCTATCGCCACAGCTAGAGTTCCAAGGGCCAGAGCCTGCGGGCAAAAGGGCTCCTCCGGCACATATATACGCTGGGGAGCGGGTTACCGGTGGGAATCCATCGTGACCGAACATACACAAAGGTGCAGGGAAAGGCAGCCACCACCAACCGTTCGGGAGAAGTCACAGCAGCCGGCTGCGGGACCCGTCCATCCAGCTGTTTGGTTTACCAGACACTTTGCGTACCTTTGTGGCTGAGTGAGTACTACCGTGCCATCTGGCACCGCGCTGCGCAGTCCAAGCGACCCTGCACCCATCCAACCCTGCCTCCCCGTCATCTCACCGGGCCCCGGGACCACCAACCCCTACCCACGGAGGGGGAAAACAACATCCCAGCTGCTCCCTGCCATCGCTCCTGGGATCCCCGTCACCAGCAGCGGTGGTGCCCAACCTCACCACAACCCGTGGGTGGCGTCACTGACCAAATCCCCAAACCAAACCCCCTTTCACTCACGGGCGAGGAGGGCCGCTTGAGTCCCCGGATCCGGCCCACCGCTCGAGCCACCGAGCAGCCATCGCACCAGCGCCGGACCCGATCGTTAGCGAGCGCAGCGCAACGGCGTCCTTCCCCGCCCGCGACATATACACCAACACTGGGAACATGGAGAAGAGACCTGACCAGTCTACACCAACACTGGGAATGTGAAGAAGAGACTTGACCAGTATACACAAACACTGGGAACGTGGAGAAGAGATCTGACCTGTATACACCGACACTGGAAACGTGGAGAAGAGACCTAGGATCAGATTTCGATGGAGACATGCTTGAATCTGATCAAGAGCCCAGAAGAATTCAGGCAGCACTGAAAACCAAAGATGGATTTACAAAATACTAACAAAATCCTTAACATAAAAATGTAGATTTTTAGGAGCAAAACAGTAACAATGCAGTGATCGGACAAGAATCTGTATAACTATCCATATGTTAAATAGCTGCAAGTCACATTTATGTATTAGATAGCCAAGATGATTGTCTATAAAATGAAGGTCGTCTCACGCTCAAAGCTGTAGTGGATGGTGAAATATGGAGCCTGAAAGTGAAAAGATCAAAACATTGTTACCCTTTTGCTTGTCAGTGTAGATTCGTACTTACTGTCCTTTTAGTAGGAGTTTACAGCAGGCTCCTTATCATCAGAGACAGGATAACGATAACAGGTAACAGCTCTATACACAGTTGATAAAACAGGATCCACTATTCAAAATAGGATAATTCACACTACCTACTCCATCTCCTTTCCCAATGACCTTTTCACACACTCATTAGATGCTCTAATAAAACAGAAACTATAGGAAGTTAACGTCTAAACAGAAGTGTAAAAATTGATAAGATTTTTAAAAAAATATATTAAATTAAAAACCTATTTTTTATTTTCTTAAAAAGTAATTTTCTGATGAGACCGTTACCTTTAACCATGCACATTTTTTTTTATTCTATTCTTTCTCTCTTTATTTTTAATTCTCCACATTTTAGCATCCCTACTGTTTTTATTTTTTTATCATTAAAGAAGCCTTGTTTTATGTTTGAAAAATTCTTTTTTATTAGGCCATGTTAGGTTACAAATGCAAATGTGTCCAGACGTTACCTTTTCTGTAATTGCTTAATAACTAGTCTCTCACCAAGCAAATTCAGTACAATCACGCCGCATAATAGCAAAGCCCTTGATATTCCGTAATTCACATCACAACCACTCGGTCGCCAAACAATTGGAATAGACTTTTCCGAGTAGAATGTCAGGAAATCTTGTTTATATATATATATATATATATATATATATATATATATATACAGCAGGTGAAATAAGTAATGAACACATCACCAATTTTCTTATTTCTAAAGTTGCTATTGACATGACTTTCTCAGTGGATGTCGGTTACAACCCATCCAATCCACACAGGCAAAGATATCAAGCCAAAGATGTAAAAAAATTACGTTATGTGTACTAATGAGAAATGACACAGGAAAAAAGTATTGAACACGTTACTGAACTGTAATTAATACTTTGTACAAAAGCCTTTGTTGATGATGAATCTTGAAGACACCTCCTGTATGGAGACACTAGTCGCCTGCATTGCTCACGTGGGATTTTGGTCCATTCTTCCACACACACACTCCTCACATCCTACAGGTCCCGGCTCCTTCTATGACCTCTGAGCTTTAGTTCCTTTAAGACATTTTTTATTGGATTCAGCTCCGGTGATCGTCTCGGCCATTCTAGCAGATTTATTTGCTTTGTCTCAAACCAGTTGAGAGTTTCCTTGGCCGTGTGTTTGGGATCATTGTCTTGCTGAAATGTCCACCCTCGTTTCATCCTCACCATCCTGGTTGATGGCAGCAGATTTTTATCGATAATGTCGTGGTACATTTCCATGAAGTTTTCCAGTGCTGTAAGCTGCAAAACAGCTGAACATCATGATGTTCCCACCTCCACACTTCACTGTTATATGGTGTTTTTTGGGTGATTTGCCTTTTGGCCTCCAAACATAGTGTGTATTATGGCCTCCAAAGAGTTAAATTATGGTCTCATTTGACCCAGTATTTCACAGACTTATCTAAATGTTGTTGAGTACATTTTAAACATGCTTGAACCTGCTTTTTGGTCAGCAATGGAGTATTGCGTGGTAAGCATGCATACAGGAGCGTACATACAGGCCATAGAGGGGAAGTGCATTACTTATTATTTTCTTTGAAATTATTTTACCTGCTGATTCCAGGTCTTTCTGTAGCTCTCCACAGATAGTTCTTGGCTCTTGGATAACTCTTTTGATAATCCTTTTCACTCTTCTGACTACAATCTTGTGCGGAGCACCTGGACGCGGCCGGTTTATGGTGAACTGTTCTGTCCACTTCCGGATTATGACTTCAACAGTGCTCACTGGATCCTTCAGTAGTTTAGGTTTTTTCTGAGCCCAATACCATAAGTATGTTTTTCAACAATAAGGTTGTGAATGTCTTGAGACAGCTCACTGGTTTTACCGATCATGAGATGTTTCTTGTGCGGCACTTTGATAATCAGACACTTTTTATAGGTCTTTAGTTGAACCAGCTGATAATATTTATTTTTGCTTTCCCATTACGGATGGATTTCAGCTGGTGCCATGACTTAGCATGGCTTTTTGCCCCTCTTTATAATCATGTGTCCAATATTTTTCCCTGTGTCAGTTCTCATTATTACACTAAACTTAATTTATGGATATCTATGGTTTGATTAAACCAGTGGTGTTTATAGACCCCAGTCCTCATATACAGACCCAAGACCATTCCTACTTTGATCATACAGACCCTAATGCCTTGAATTTAAAGACCACTCTGTCACTGTGTAACGTTTCATCTGTCCTGGGAAGGCGTAGGAGGGAAATATATTACTGGTCCATGAATTTTTATCTTCTTTGCCTTCCGCTTATCGCTGGGAAAAGAGACAACAAACTTCAAATAATAAGAGCCGAGTAAACTCCAAAGCCTCCGCTCGACTTCATTTCCGAGTGACTGTAAACTTTACTGGATCTAATAAATAATTGAAACACTAATGGCTGACACATCTATTTAATATATGGAATTAACGTGTAGCTATTCTAAGTGCTTACACATTATTATGTGTATCTATAGTGTGATTTTTGCAGGCTTTAAGTGAGAACAAGGCTGGGTTTTTCTGCTACTGTAAAATATACCATGTAATATTCACGTATTTTACTAACCATAGGCCTGTCTGCAGTAAAACATTAACCTCTTCACAACCAAGGGCGTACTGTTAGGTCCTTGGCCGTGACTGTCTCTTTAATATGGGCTCACATGGCGAGCCCGCATTATTCCCCGCATATGTCTGCCGATCTGATCAGTAGACATGTGCAGCTAACAGGCAGGGGTGGATCTCTGATCCACCTGTACCTGTTAATCTATTAAGGGGGCTTTACACGTTGCGACATCGGTAACGATATATCGTCGGGGTCACGTCGCTAGTGACGCACATCCGGCGCCGTTACCGACATCGCAGCGTGTAAATTCTAGGAGTGATGATCATCGATGGCAAAAAAGTCAAAAATCATTGATCGGTGACACGTCGCTCCTTTCCATAATATCGTTACTGCTGCAGGTATGATGTTGTTTGTCGTTCCTGCAGCACCACACATCGCTGTGTGTGAAACCGCAGAAACAACAAACATCTCCTTACCTGCGTCCACCGACAATGCGGAAGGAAGTATGTGGGCGGGATGTTATGTCCCGCTCATCTCCGCCCCTCCGCTTCTATTGGCCGTCCACTTAGTGATGTCGCGGTAACGTTGCTGTGACGCCGAACGCACCTACCCCTTGAAGGAGAGATTGTTTGGCGGTCATAGTGACATTGCCGACCAGGTATGTGTGTGTGAAGCTGCCGTAGCGATAATGTTCACTACAGCAGCGATCACCAGATATCGTATGTGCGATGGGGGAGGGTGCTATCGCGCTCGACATCACTAGCAATTGCTAGCAATGTCGCAGCGTGTAAAGCCCGCTTTAGATCACGCTGTCAATCTCTGACAGTGCGATTGAAAGTATCCAGGTGGGGATGGCTCTGTTCCTTGCCTTCATTATGGCCCCATGACGTGATCATGAAGCACCAATAGGTTGGCATGGCAGCATGGGGTCAGATGATGACACCTGTCGCTGCCATGACATGTTTCCTGTGAATGCCGGCAGAGCACAGCACTCACACTAAGGGTATGGTTTCACTTGTGTTTTGCACAAATGAGTGCAATCCAATTGCTCACACTCTAGAGCAAAACTATGGTGGTATCCATCTGCGATTGATTTCTCATGCCATATCAGCTGAGAAATTAATTGCAGCATGCTGCATTTGGCAGCGAGTCTCGGCTCACACCTCCCCATAGAAGTCTATCGGTACATGTGAAACATTGCACTGCACTCGCATGTCATACGACTGCAGTGCGATATACAAGGAGACTGGCAGCGGAGGAGATGGGGAGAAAGTGCTCCCCCTCTTCTTTGCAGCTGTGATACGATTGCAAGATTGGTTCACAGTTGCATGACCCTTGGCTGATGCACACAGCAGAGGGTCATTAGCATATCGCTTCCGATGCTCTCGCATTGGAAGCTATATGCTAGTGGAACCGTACTCTAAGACCTCTGTCACACGCCCGTGAAAATCACGTGTTTCATGGACGTGTCAAAGATACGGATTGTCCTCGGTGAGTTGTGTTTCTGGCCCACGTGCGTTCTCCGTGTGTTATCCGTGATAACACACGGAGAACGGGAACTTTCTACTCACCTGTCCCTGGCGTCGTTGTCCGTGGTGCTGATCTTCGGTCTCCGGTCCTGCCGACACTCCGCTGCTGCTGCTTCTGGCCGCAGTGAAGTGAATATGCAATGAGCATAATGAGCGGCGGTCGGCAGCAAGTGACAGCAGCGACAGAGACAGGAGGGCTTTAGAAGGTGAGTAAAGGTTTGTTTTTTTAAAAAGACACATGTCTTTTCTCCGTTGCGTGTCACACGGAACACATCCATGTGGTTCGTGTGTGTTACGTGTGACACGTTTGCGTTCCATGTGACACCCGTGATGCCAGAGAAAAACGGACATGTCGGAGTATGGAGCACATGGGCACACATAAGTACGGAACGGACACACGTTCCGTGCAAAAATACTTAAGTGTGCCTGAAACTATAGGAAAACATATGTCAATGTGTGCCCGTGTCTCCGGTATGGGACAAAACTGTCCATACACATACCGGAGGCACGAACGTGTGACAGAGGCCTAACACAGCATTTCATCTGATCAGAGCAGTGCTGAAGCAATGCTCTAATCAGGAGAAGCAAATGGACTGTGCAGGCACAAAGTCCCTTAGGAGGACTAGTAAAGAATAAAAAAAAAATGTAAAATAAAGTTTTAAAAAATATGAAAAACCCCAAAAACCAAGTTCAAATCACCCCTCTTTTGACCCATTAAAAAAAAAGCGATAATTAAAAAATCCACATTTTGTATCACTGTGTTCAGAAATTCCCGATTTATCAAAATGTAAAATCAATTAATCTGATCAGGACATGGCAAAGCGAGAAAAAAATTCCAACCAACAAAATTAAATTTTTTTTGGTCACTGCAAAATTAGAATTAAATTGCAATAACAGGCGATCAAAGCTGCCCAAAAATGATACTATTAAAATGTCAGTTCAAGACACAAAAAATAAGCCATCACTGGGCCCCAGATTCCAAAAAATGAGAACGCTATGGGTCTTAGAAAATGATAATAAAAGCGCCATTCTTTTTTTTTTTCTTTTACAAACGTCTGAATTTTTTTTCCACCACTTAGATAAAAGTAAAACTTTTCCATGTTTGGTGTCTACGAACTCGTACATACCTGGGAAATCATAATGCTAGGTCAGTTTTTCAAAATACCGAACACAGTAAGTGAAAAAAACAAACAAACAATTGAGCAAATGCACTTTTTTTTTTTTGCAATTTCATCGCACTTGGATTTTCTTTTCCTGTTTTCCAATACAGTATGGGACAGAATGAGTGATGTTGCTCAAAAGTACAACTCATCCTGCAAAAACTAAACCTTCATATAGGTATACTGAAGGAAAAATAAAAAAGTTATGGCTCTTGGAAGAAGATGAGGAAAAATCATGTTTTTGATGCTTTTTTTTTTATTGCCAGGAGGTGTAGATTGGGTGCAGGAAAATAGTGTAAAAATTTCATCACCAAATTTGCATCTCTTGGACAAAAAATGCAAACAAAAACAAGTTTTTTTTCTGCCAGGAGATGCAAATTTGGTGCTGAAATCTGGTGCAGACATTTCAGCACCAACTTTGCGAGACCATATTTGATCATATCTCTTATCAAAGGACCTTTCTAAAAAGTAGGGATTACCCAAAGCGAAGAACTCCTTTATGTGGGACCATTTAGGTAAGATTTGGACACGGGTCCAAAATTTCTCTAAGTGAATTTCTCTGAGTTGTTTGAGAAGCTTTTGGAGCAAAAACTGAGTTTTTGAGGACTTTTGGTGGAATTTTTTTTCGTTTTATAATACGCACTGGATTTTAAGGCGCACCCCAAATTTAGAGATGAAAAAGGTAAAACGAAAAATGTGGGGTCCGTCTTATATTCCGGTGGTGTCTTACCAGAGGGGGGCAGCAGCAGTGGTGGAGCAGGGTCACCGAAGGCAGGTGCGGTACTAAAATAGAGCGATGCTGCAGGCACTGCGGTGGGGTCTGTGATGGCAGCAGTGGGGGTTGTGCTGGCTGCGTGGAGCAGGGCGGTGCGGCAAGTAGCACAGATGCTCTGTCGGCGGTGCAGGCTTCAAAGAAATGGCGCCCGGAGTCGACACGTGCACAGATGGAGGTCTTGGCTGAATGACAAGCCGAGAGCTCCATCTGCGCATGCGCCGACTCTGGGCACCATTATTTGAAGCCAGAGCATGTGGTACACCCACTGCACCGCCCTGCTCCACACAACCACCGCAGACAGCCACTTGCACAGCCAACCAGCCGCCTGCACAGACAGACAGCTGCCAGCACAACCAGCTGCCTATACAGTCAGCTCCCACCGCAGCTCGCACGGCAGCCAGCACAACACCCATTGTCCACCTCCCGGTAAGCTACATTTAGATTTTAAGACGCACCACTCATTTTCCTCCCAAATTTTTGGGAGGAAAAGTGCGTCTTATAATAAAAAAAAAACGTTATCTGTAGAAGAAATGTTGGGAACAAAACTTCTGCATGAAAACAGTGGCAGCAAAATTAGGATTTCTGAAGTCTCATCTACATGCTGCTTACGTTTTTCCTTCAGATTTGAAGCATGTTATTTTTTCAGTATTTTTGCAGGACTTTTTTCACCCTTTCAAATGAACAGGGAAAAAAATAATTAAAAACGCATCTTAAATGAGTCAAAAATGTGTAAAAATCAGGCATATTTTACGCAGCAGTTTTCGTGCAAGCTGCACGTAGCCTTGAGGACCATTTTGAGCGTTTATGCTTATTTTTTTGCTCAAAAACTCTGGAAAATCCTTATGCGTGCGTAGCTGAAAAATTCAAAATTCCGTAAAAACTTGGAGATTCTGCTAAATTTCTGCACCAAAAACTCTGCAATAAAACCCCTCTGTGCACGCAGCCTTTTACAGATTGGAGAGTTCTTTTTAACCACGGAACTGTTAATGATGAAGACGGATGAGACGCGCCAAGGAGAATCCAAAGGGATCTGCAATTCTAAAACGGTTGCCTGGTGCAAAAACTCCGAGCTGATTACTAGATGTAAATGAATTTCCATAAAGTATGTGTGTGTCGCCCTGGGCAAGCCAGGGGACACAGGTCACAACACCACCACACCCCACACCCCAGGTAGGCACACCACAGCTGAACCAAAAATCCTTGTTGCCTTCCTCCAGGAGTCTGTTGATGCACACCAGGGGGTGGGCCAGGCAGTTGGCTCCGCCCACCAAGGAGCTCACAACTCTGGAGGCAGGAAGTACCAGGCAGATAGCCCCGGGCCGGGGAAGAGTGAAGTCCAGTGAAGGGCTAGAGTAAACAACCAAGAAGTGAAAGTGGAGGAAAGAAAAGGAGTAAAGGAGGAAAGCAAGAAGTGGTGACAGAGCAGAGAGTGTGCAACGCCTGAGAGCCTAGCTTTGTGTAGGGCCAGAACAGCAAGGTCAGCGACGGCGGTGGCTGTCTGGAGGGGGACCGTTTGGAAGTTCCTGGAAGGACCCCGTTGGCTGTGTGCCCGGTGGTCTGGAGCAGTGTTCCGAAGGACAGTCAGCACCAGGGCAGGGGCCTCTCGGACCCCGGCAAGGCTAGGAGTCGCCAAATTTGCCGAATCCGTCAGTGAAGGGGACGTAGATTCCCCCAACAACCAAGTCCCGATTGAAGGCAACAGTCCAACCTGTACAACAGAGGCACCGCCACCGCCAGGGCACCAGTCTCTGAGGGCCAGCGCCTGCGGGCAAAGTGTAGTGCTCCTCCGGCCCAGCTTGAAGCCGGGGAGCGGGTTACCGGTGGGGACCCATCGCAACCATCCGTACATACAGGTGCAAGGAAGAGGGACATCACCGTCACCTACCGGGGAAGCAAAGCAGCCGTCTGTGGGACCGTCCTACCAGCCGTTTGGTTTACCGTACAAACTGTGTCCAAGTCTCAGGCTGAGTGAGTACCACAGTGCCGCAAGGCACAGCGCTGCCCCCGCGTCCCTGCGCCCACCAAGCCCTGCACCTCCCAAGCCATCACCGGGCCCCGGGATCACCAACCCCTACCCACGGAGGGGCAACACAACACCTGGCTGCTCCCCATCACCATCCCCGGGATCCCCGCATTGAGCAGCGGTGGTGCTACACATCACCACAACCGTGGGTGGCATCACGGACATTATCCCAACATCCCAAAGCCCCCCTTTCACTCACGGGCGAGGAGTGCCGCTCGAGAAACCCCGGGATCCGGCCCACCGCTCGAGCCACCACTGAGCAGCTGCCGGACCCGAGCAGAAGGGGTGAGCGCGGTGTGCTGACACCCTCCTCCCCGCCCGCGACAACTTGGCCTCACGAACAGGATCTTACCGTTCTGCCGTCAGGTAGAGGTGCGCCTTGTTACCGCCGGAGGTATCCGGCAGGAAAATTTCAGAAGCCGCCATCTTTGGCGCGAAAAGTTCCCGCTCGAGCGTCTTCTCGAGCAGTAGAGGCGCGAAGGCCAAAACCCCGCCCCGAGAGAGGAGGGGCCGGAAAGAGCTAAGGGGGACGAAATGGCGGCTGGCCGCATGTAGCCGCGGCTACAGAAGCAGGGACGCCAGGACTCTGCGGCCATTTACTGGTTCCTGGAAGAAGCCGCTGCTAAAGATGCTGAGTCCGACCAACAACACCGTGGTCCCCGCGCCTTGCATCGCGGCGCGGGTGGAAGTCCGGACCGTCCAGCTAAGCAGCCGTCTGCAGGTCCGCATGCAGCTCCTCCTGGAGGAGTGGGAGGCCGACATGGTGGAAGTGGTGGCTGCTATGTGGAGATGCGAGGTTGAGGAAGATTTGGAGGAACGGGTAAGAGACCCACGTCCCTGTATTCCCGAGGGATCGGCCGCTGCGGCTGAGGGGCCCGGCTTACACCCGTTCACCCTGCTGCCTCTCCCGCTACCCGCGTTAGCTGCTGCTGCCCCGCCACTAGGCCCGCTACCACCACCACCGGTAGCGGTACCCTGCCAATCCGCCCCGGCGGACCGACCTGCAGCAGAAGCTCATGACCACCCTGAACCGCTTCTATGGAAGAAGCCAAAGGCTGAGCCCGTCAGCAAACATGCACCGGAGGCACGGCGGGGATGCAGCTGCCAGGAGGCAGAGGAGGCCATGTCACAGCGGGGTCCCTCATTACTGAAGGTGCCGGTCGTAGCCGACACGGAGGGACTCTGGCTGGTTCCGTCCCCCGCACACGCTGAACCGGAGCAAACAGAAAGTACTCCCGGCTGGGAGCGGCGGCAACAGCAGCTGCGCAGGGAGATCGATGCCCGAGAGGGGTGTAGAGCGGATGTGCATGCCCGCATGAATATGGAAGACGATCGCCTGCAGCGAGCTACCATTGGGGTCCAGAGCGGTGCACCGTGTGAAGGTGGCACTAGAGCCCCACGAGTGAGAATGGACTGCTGAGCCGCAAAAGGCAGCGGAGTGCCGCTGCACAGTCCCCGTTGGGACCACCTTGCTTGTTGAAAAAGTTTGAAAATTTGCCAAAGTTGAAAGATGATGAAAAATGATTATCCGAGTTTTCACCTGATTCACCGTGTGATTTGCAACCGGCTGGAGCCGGCACCGTTGTCCCCGTGGGGACCGTTTAAAGTTTAAAAATGCATGGGAACTAGCCATGGACAAGCCCGTGAACTCTGCAGGGCAACCACAAACGTTAGTGGCTTGTAAATATGTTGGGTACCGTTACCGTTTCCGCAGGCCGCCTCCGGAGAGGCAGGTTGGAGGGAGGGCCCTGAGCAGAGCAGGCCAGGGCCCAGCCACCAAAGGAACCGGTGGCTACCCTCTGGAGAGAAGGACAGATCCCGCTCGGGTACCGTGTGCTGGACTGTGGGTCAAGGGGTGCTGCCTGGGTTTTAGGGGCAGCATCAGGGCCAGGTTACTTGGGTGGGAGAGAGCGGAAACCGTAACCGTATACCGTTGAAACGTTAAAAGTAAAATGTGCCTCCCGTCTTGGGAAGAAGTTATTAAAAATGTTATGTATGTTTGTTTAACCCTGTTATCCCCTTTTTACAGAAAAATAAAACCGGTGTAGGACGGCAGCCCGCGGACGGTCTGCATTTTGCTAAGGGGGAATGTGTCGCCCTGGGCAAGCCAGGGGACACAGGTCACAACACCACCACACCCCACACCCCAGGTAGGCACACCACAGCTGAACCAAAAATCCTTGTTGCCTTCCTCCAGGAGTCTGTTGATGCACACCAGGGGGTGGGCCAGGCGGTTGGCTCCGCCCACCTAGGAGCTCACAACTCTGGAGGCAGGAAGTACCAGGCAGATAGCCCCGGGCCGGGTAAGAGTGAAGTCCAGTGAAGGGCTAGAGTAAACAACCAAGAAGTGAAAGTGGAGGAAAAAAAAGGAGTAAAGGAGGAAAGCAAGAAGTGGTGACAGAGCAGAGAGTGTGCAACGCCTGAGAGCCTAGCTTTGTGTAGGGCCAGAACAGCAAGGTCAGCGACGGCGGTGGTTGTCTGGAGGGGGACCGTTTGGAAGTTCCTGGAAGGACCCCGTTGGCTGTGTGCCCGGTGGTCTGGAGCAGTGTTCCGAAGGACAGTCAGCACCAGGGCAGGGGCCTCTCGGACCCCGGCAAGGCTAGGAGTCGCCAAATTTGCCGAATCCGTCAGTGAAGGGGACGTAGATTCCCCCAACAACCAAGTCCCGATTGAAGGCAACAGTCCAACCTGTACAACAGAGGCACCGCCACCGCCAGGGCACCAGTCTCTGAGGGCCAGCGCCTGCGGGCAAAGTGTAGTGCTCCTCCGGCCCAGCTTGAAGCCGGGGAGCGGGTTACCGGTGGGGACCCATCGCAACCATCCGTACATACAGGTGCAAGGAAGAGGGACATCACCGTCACCTACCGAGAAAGCAAAGCAGCCGTCTGTGGGACCGTCCTACCAGCCGTTTGGTTTACCGTACAAACTGTGTCCAAGTCTCAGGCTGAGTAAGTACCACAGTGCCGCAAGGCACAGCGCTGCCCCCGCGTCCCTGCGCCCACCAAGCCCTGCACTTCCAAAGCCATCACCGGGCCCCGGGATCACCAACCCCTACCCACGGAGGGGCAACACAACACCTGGCTGCTCCCCATCACCATCCCCGGGATCCCCGCATTGAGCAGCGGTGGTGCTACACATCACCACAACCGTGGGTGGCGTCACGGACATTATCCCAACATCCCAAAGCCCCCCTTTCACTCACGGGCGAGGAGTGCCGCTCGAGAAACCCCGGGATCCGGCCCACCGCTCGAGCCACCACTGAGCAGCTGCCGGACCCGAGCAGAAGGGGTGAGCGCGGTGTGCTGACACCCTCCTCCCCGCCCGCGACATGTGCACCTCCATTGAAAAGCAGACTTTTTATGAAAATGTCTCCTCATTACAGCCATGTATAATTAGAGCAAAGCATGGCCCCGCCGACGCCTTCGCTGAATGTCTCATAGCAAACACCTATTCATGTAGTAAGTGCTTTTTAAGAATAAAAAAAAGTGAATTACTGCGATCATTATTAATTCCTTCACTTTACACATGAAAAGATACATATAATTACGTGCAGAGAGCGGTTTACAGCAGGAGAAAGTGTTACTGCTCGTCGCATCCACCATATAATTAGTATACGAGGCATGATTGTTTCCTAAAGATGAGCGAATCAATTCGATGGGAATTCAATTTTTAAAAATTTTGTGAAACTTTAGAGTTGTCGATCAGGTTAGGTGTTGAGAGAATTAGCAGCATCCGGAAGAGGAAAGGGAAGACACATAAGTCAAAATAGATGGGCAGCAGCGGTTAGGAGGGTCACTGAGAAGATGTAAATCAGCCCATGAAACAATGTTATTCGATGAGGCACTTTTATCCCAACTGTATTCAGCTGCAATATGACTTAAGGCCGCTTTACACGCTGCGATATCATGACCGATATCGCTAGTGTGGGTACCCGCCCCCATCGGTTGTGCGACACGGGCAAATCACTGCCCGTGGTGCACAACATCGTGCAGACCCGTCACACTACTTACCTGCCCTACGACGTCGCTGTGACCGGCGAACCGCCTCCTTTCTTTCTAAGGGGGGCGGTTCGTTCAGCGTCACAGCGACATCACAGCAGCGTCACTGAACCGCCGCCCAATAGAAGCGGAGGGTCGGAGATGAGTGGGACGTAACATTCCACCCACCTCCTTCCTTCCGCATTGCGGGCGGGATGCAGGTAAGGAGAGGTTCCTCGTTCCTGCGGTGTCACACGGAGCGATGTGTGCTGCCGCAGGAAAAACGAACAACATCGTTACTGCAGCAGTAACGATATTCGAGAATGGACCCCCATGTCACCGATGAGCGATTTTGCACATTTTTGCGACGATGCAAAATCGCTCATAGGTGTCACACGCAACGGCATCGCTAAAGCGACCGGATGTGCGTCACAAATTCCGTGACCCCAACAAGATCGCTTGAGCTTTAGTGAAGGGCAAGCACTAAAATGCATGAATGCTCATTACTCGACTCGAGCTGGTCGGGCGATTGGGTGAGCTCGACTTGAGTAACGAGCATTATGGAAAATCAATGATTGGCCTGTTCAGGTTTCTGAGCACGTACAGCCATCCTTTGGTTTTGGTTCCACTTGTGCATAGCTTCCAATGCAAAAGCATCTGAAGCAATATGCTAATGAGCCTCTGCTACAAGTGTGAGCCTAGGGTCTTTCAACTGTGATCTGATCTTACAATCGGATCACAGCTGCAGAAGAGATGAAAGGGGCACTTTCTCCCGCTCCTCGGTGGCCTGTCTCTGTTTTCATCACACTGCGGTCGGATGTCATCTCCAGGGAGTGTTACCAGTGTGAGACATGTAATGACTGACAGTCTGCTCTCATGATCTACATGTCTCACAATGGTAACGTCGCCTTTCATTTAAAGTTCTGGAAGCAGCAACTCGGAGAGATCTATGTGTGAGGGTTGATTCTACTGATAGATTCACTTTAACTTTTCTCTTCATTTCACATATTACATGATAAATGTTTCATGATGATCAGATTTAAAAAAAAATCCTAACTGTGCGATACTCTGTCGGGGAATACTTTTCCTCGGTGTGATCACCTAGTGGTTGTGATATGAATTGCACCTGCTGATAGTTTGTGTAACATGTCATATAGAATTTGTAGAATCCTGGTAAAGCAATCGTGACTGTCATCTGTGGCTGCCAAATCAGAGCCCTGTGCATCACCTCCTACCCGCCGAAATGCCTTTTCCCTCTTCTGATTCATAGGTCAGGTGCACAAATTCATCATTGTGTAGTGATTCACAAATGATGTCAGAAGAGGCATCAGGAATTCTTGCAGATACAATATATAACAAAAGTGAGTACACCCCTCATGTTTCTGTAAATATTTTATTATATCTTTTCCTGGGCCAACACTGCAGATCTGACCCTGTGACACAATGTACAGTGTCAGTGTGCAGCTTGTATAACAGGGTAAATTTGGTGCCCGCTAAATAACTCAACACACAGCCATTAATGTCTAAAGTGCTGGCAACAAAATTGAGTACAACCCTAAAGGCCGCTTTACACGCAGCGATATTGTGACCGATATCGCTAGCGTGCGTTCCCGCCCCCATCGGTTGTGCGACACGGGCAAATTGTTGCCTGTGGTGCACAACATCGCGCGGATTCGTCACTCTACTTACCTGCCTAGTGACGTCGCTGTGACCGGCGAATCGCCTCCTTTCTAGGGGGGGGGTTCGTTCAGCGTCACGGCGACGCCACAGCAGCGTCACTGAACCGCCGCCCAATAGAAGCGAAGGGGGGGAGATGAACGGGATGTAGCATCCCGCCCACCTCCTTCCTTCCTTATTGCGGCCGGGTGCAGGTAAGGTGAAGTTTCTCGTTCCTGCGGTGTCACACATAGCGATGTGTGCTGCCGCAGCAACGAGGAACAACCTCGCTAGCTGCAGCAGCAGCGATAATTGAGCTTAGGGGGGCATGTTACCGATGAGCGATTTTGAACGTTTTTGCGACGATTCAAAATCGTTCATAGGTGTCACACGAATGACATCGCTAAAGCGGCCGGAATCACAAATTCCGTGACCCCAACGAGATCGCTTGAGCGATGTCGCAGCGTGTAAAGCGGCCTTAAGTGAAAATGGTCAAATTGTGCCCAATTAGCCATTTTTCCTCTCTGGTGTCATCTGACTCAAGAGGATTCCAGCGGCTCCTGTGAAGATCTACTGAACTCCATGCCCAGTCGCGTTAAGGCCATGCTGGAAAATAATGGTGGTACTGCTGCATCTCCAGGTCTTGATTGATTGCTCTCAGTGAGGGAAACTAAATTATAATTTTGTAGTTGTGATACCTTTTAATGGCTAACTAAAATAAAATAAAATGATGTTACAAAGCAAGCTTTCCAGACTTCTCAGGTCTCTTCATACCTACCTGATGACTGAGATGTCTCGGAAGCTTGATTTGTAACATCACTTTATTTTATTTTAGTTAGCCATTAAAAGGTATCACAACTACAAAATTATAATTTAGTTTCCCTCACTGAGAGCAATCAATCATTTTTCAACTGGCCAACACGGTTCCAAAACCTTTTTCTTCCAGCTCTTGAAGCACATCACAAATGAAGTCTTTGATGTAGAACTATTGGCTGCTGAGCTTACAAGCTATTGACTTAATTAACGGTGAGTGTCATGCTAGGTATGGGGAAATACCAAGTGAACAGTGAAAGGAAAGGGAAGGGAAACCCTGTGTGTAGGGAAGGGGCAGATGGTGTCTCCTGACCAAGCCTACCACTGGCCTCTGGTGTCCCTCACCACCCTATGTGCCAAGCCAAATACCTGACCCTGATCTGGGGCCTAGGTGGGGAGAGGATGTGATGAGCTCTTCGTCAACCCCACTAGACTCTAAAGGACACACAGGGATAATAAACAAGGGAAAACCACAAACAACTTATCTCTAGTTACTCAGGGAGAGAAGCTGCAACAACCACCAAGATTCTCCTGATGTATGCAAGCCAACTGCTTGCACTGAAGACTTGATAAAGATGTATGAAATATCACCAGCACTGAGTAATAGGAAGTGAAGGTATATAAAGACAAGGAAAGTACTGATGAACAGCAGTGGACAGGCTAAACAAGTCAAAGAATTGTAAAGGGAAAGGGATGAAAACCAAGTAGGAATGATAGAAGATCACGGAACAGTTTGTGCAGCCAAACGCTGTGATCTTCCAAAGCCGGATATCACAAGATTGTGACAATAAGCTCTCAGGACTTGTGATGCGGCGGAAGCACTCACTCCTGTGATAAAACAGGCAGGGAAATACAGTATTTTTCGGACTATAAGACGCACCCTGGTTTTAGAGAAGGAGAATAGGAAAATAAAATTTTAAGCAAAAAATGTGGTCATGACACACTGTTACGGGGTGAGGATCTGCTGCTGACAGTGTTATGGGGGTAATGTCCCCAAATTCTCTACTAAGGTACCCCAGCCTGCTAATGATCCTCCTGCCTTGTATATGATCCCCATCCTTGTATATATGTCCCTCATCCTGGTATATATTCCCATCCTGCTATATATCGCCATCATGGTATAGCCCCCATCCCTCTACATAGCACCATTCTGGTACATGCCCTTATCCTGTTATATACTGCCATCCTGCTATATACTGCCATCCTGCTATATGCCGCCATCCTGCTATATACCCCCATCCTGGTTTATGCCATAATCATGCTATATACCCCCATCCTGCTATATATTGCCATCCTGGAATATGCTCACATTCTGCTATATACCCCCATCCTGCTATATACCCCCCATCCATCCTGCTATCTACTCCCATCCCTCCTGCTATATACCCCCATCCTGCTATATACCCCCCATCCATCCTGCTATATACTCCCATCCCTCCTGCTATATACCCTTATCCTGCTATATACCCCCATCCTGCTATATACCCCATCCATCCTGCTATATACCCCCATCCATCCTACTATATACCCCCATCCTGCTATATACACCCATCCATCCTGCTATATACCCTCATCCTGCTATATGACCCGCTACATGTGGCACACAAAAAAAATAAGCGTTCATACTCATCTTTCCTCGCTCCATGCAGCATAGCTCCTCCTCTTGTCAGCACCGCTGGAGTGTGGAGACGTCCTCGTTCCCTTGCAGCATCGCTTGTCCTGCTGTCTGCCTGTCAGCTGACCTGTGTGGAGACTAGCAGTGCGCACAGGGATGACATCATCACTATGCTCACTGCTCTCTACACAGATCAGCGGGCTGGCAGACAGGAGGAGATCGTGATGCTACAGGGGAACGGTGATGGGTGAGTATACTTATTCCCTGCTCCCCGAGCTGATGAAGATGCGCGGGGAGCAGTGAATACAGCCGCACATGATCACTCCAGGCTGTAGTTGCCAGTGATGATCACACGGGCGGCTTTTTACTATGCGCGCACCCCCCACCCATCATCTCGCCCACCTGTCAGTGCCGGCTTCAGCACTGAGGGATGATATGATGGGTGGGATGATGGGCGTGCATATGAAATGAGCGGGCACACGTGGTCACGGCAGGTGCTGCTACAGCCTGCTCATGCCACCGATGATCCACTCCACCTCAGCACCCTCATTCCCTGCAGCCACATTCAGACTATAAGACGCACCTCCCACTTTCCCCCAATATTTGGGGGGAAAAAAAGTGCGTCTTATAGTCCGAAAAATACGGTACGTTCCCTCACACAAACAGCTATGATATCTTAACCTAAAAAACTTTCCAGGAAACAGAAAGGTCCACAAGCAATAAGACCTAAAAGATGTAACCCCAGTACAAAAAGATATATGAGGTGTGAAATGAGGGGATACAGAGAAAAGGACCACAAGAATAATCAATGTTAAATACAAAAGTATATTTTATTAAATACAAAGTGAACAAGGTGCACAGTGGTAGCAGGCAGAGAGGAGGAACCTGCACAGAAAACAACCCACAACAATGCCTGGACTGGCCACAAGATGGCAATAACACCTGCTAATAGGCTACACTATAAACATGAGATATAGCCCAAAATCACCAAAGAGGGAAAGATAATAAGATCTCATGAATGATCCCTCAATGAAAACAGCATATATAACCTAAAGTATATTACCTTGCGTCATATCGGAGCAGGAAGAGGCTGGCAGTCCAGGCGTGGGGGCGGGGCCTCGATGCGCGTTTCACCAGAAGGCTTCGTCAGGAGGCGTGGCTATGATATCTTGCTGTTTCGTCTGTATACCCACTTATCATAAGTGACTTATGCTTCCTCCACCGGCCAGGAGCTATGGTATATACACTGCAAAGCAGGGGGACATTGATAAGTCTCAGCACGGGAACATTTTTTTTTAACAAATTCAATTTTGGAACATATATTATTGCAAGATCTACCGTATTTCTCTAATACTACGGTTAATCTTTTATCACAGAAGTGTTTTTGTGCCAAACGTATCAGCGAAAAAAAAATGCATGTTCCCATAATTGCGTCAACTCCAGTGGCGCACATATTCTTCGGATTTATGTTCCACCGATCCCACCTGTCTCAGTTTCCACCTTCCTCATCACCAGTGAAGGCCTCCTGGTCTTTTGTGTTGACTCCATTACCATTTTCTCGTTCTCACGTTTCTATTTCTTCAGTTGGAATTATTTGAAGCAATATTAGGGGAGAGTAATTAACGTGTCGAATTTAATGAGATGGTGCACTCTAAATTACCTTCATTTTTATAGCTGATAGGAGATTTCCCTGCATCCAAATCTGATATTAAAGAGATTGAGGACTTGTGTGATTGAAACAAAAAGCTCTCGATGAAAGGGACGCCAAAATGAAAGAAAGCAATTCATGGAAGGCAATAAATGTGTCTCGGCTCCCCTTAATATATAAGCCGTATAAAATATAAAGGTGGCACTTCTATGGGTTGTACAGAAAGCAGAAGTAATTGCTGTTTGCTTCGAGAGGTCAGACATTCATCCCTCATTGTATTGTGTAGACAGGAATTGGCCGGTCAGATAGGTCGTGTATGGCATAGCGCTACACTAATTCACATATTGACATTGTGTAACAAAAAGGGAAAATCACTCCATTCATTCAGCCTCCGGGTGCAGATAATAATTACTGATACATTTTATTGGTGACACTATTTTGAGTGAATGAGTGGTGGGTGTGCGCAGTGCCCCCCTCCTATCTATAGCTACAGTGGGTGCGGACTCCTTTAAATTTTTCACTCTCTGTTTCATTGCAGCCATGTGGTAAATTCAAAAAAGTTCATTTTTTTCTCATTAATGTACACTCTGCACCCCATCTTGATAGAAAAAAAACAGAAATGTTGAAATTTTTGCAAAGTTTTTAAACAAGAAAAACTGAAATCCATGGTCATAAGTATTCAGACCCTTTGCTTAGTATTGAGTATTTGCACCCTTTTGAGCTAGTACAGCCATGAGTCTTCTTTGGAAGTTTTCCTCTGCCATTGTTGCTTGCAGATCCTCTCCAGTTCCGTCAGGTTGGATGGTGAACGTTGTTGGATGCCATTTTCAGGTCTCTCCAAAGATGCTCAATTGGGTTTAGGTCAGGGCTCTGGCTGGGCCGGTCAAGAATGGTCACAGAGTTGTTCTGAAGCAGCTCCTTTGTTATTTTAGCTGTGTGCTTAGGGTTGTCTTGTTGGTAGGTGAACCTTCAGCCAAGTCTGAGGTCCAGAGAACTCTGGAAGAGGTTTTCTTTCAGGATATCTGTGTACTTGGCCGCATTCATCTTTCCTTCAATTGCACCCGGTCGTCCTGTCCCTGCCCCCATAGCATGATGCTGCCACCACCATGTTTCACTGTTGGGATTGTAATGGGCAGGTGATGAGCAGTGCCTTGTTTTCTCCACACATACTGCTTAGAATTATCACCAAAAAATTCTATCTTTGTCTCATCAGACCAGAGAATCGTATTTCTCATAGTCTGGGAGTCCTTCATGTGTTTTTTCAAACTCTGGGTGAGCTTTCATATGTCTTGCACTGAGGGGAGTCTTCCATCAGGCCACTCTGCCATAAAGGCCCGACTGGTGGAGGCTGCAGTGATAGTTGACTTTGTGGAACTTTCTCCCATCTCCCTACTGCATCTCTGGAGCTCAGCCTCAGTGATCTTGGGGTTCTTCTTGACCTCTCTCACCAAGGCTCTTCTCCCACGATTGCTCAATTTAGCTTGATGGCCAGGTCTAGGAAGAGTTCTGGTGGTCCCAAACTTCTTCCATTAAAGGATTATGGAGACCACGGTGCTCTAGGAACCTTGAGTACTGCATGAATTCTTTTGTAACCTTGGCCAGATCTGTGCCTTGCCACAATTCTGTCTCTGAGCTTCTTGGGCAGTTCCTTTGAGCTCATGATTGTCATTTGGTGTGACATGCAGTGTGAGCTGTGAGGTCCTATCAGTTTAATTAAACACAGCTGGACTCCAATGAAGGAATAGAAGCATCTCAAGGAGGATCACAAGGAAATGGACAACATGTGACTTAAATATGAGTGTCATTGCAAGTGGTCTGAATACTTATGACCGTGTGATATTTCAGGGTTTCTTTAGTTAATTTGAAAAGATTTCTACATTTCCGGGGGTTTTTTTCTGTCTTTTTTTCTGTCAATATGGGTTGCAGAGTGTTGTTATTGATGGTAGCCAGGTCTGAGCCCCCAGCGTGACCCTGACTCCTGCCCAAGCCATGATCTTACTCCCCCACCCTAGGAGCGGGCCAGAAACCCAGTAACAAAACCCCACAGAAAAAACACGGACAAGGGAGAACGAAACCTCATAATCACTGCACTCAAACGTAGAGGGGAGACTATATATGTACAAGGGAATAAAGAAACAGGTAGGGAATAAACGCATAACAGGGGAACATTCACACCACGCAGAATAGCAACTGTAGTTCACCTTGAATGGGATAACCACTAAGACCGGAATCGCTGAAGCTATCTTCGGAGGTCTCCTACTACAGTCCCCAGACTTAAATAGGAAAAGACCAGGTGTGGATACTAAGCAGCAGCCTGGCTCTCAGAAGAGTAGCACACTGCTCCAAAAAGGATTAACTAGGAGCAGTGAAACAACTCAGCCGACGCCCAGCAGAGCTGAGCTCTAAGACAGACCAGGTTGCCTGTCAGACTCTGCAATGTGAACAGAGTTTGACACCATAGTAGTAATCCACATGTGTGGACGCGGACAGCGCATGACAAAACATTTTGCTTTTGCAGCTTACATGAATTACAAAACATTGCAAACAGCTTAATACAGATCACTGTCATCCAGGCTTCAGATCCTCATCTTCTTGTGCATATAAATCCAATTTGCGATCTAATTATTAATTAGCGGCTTGCTTTACAATTAGAGATGAGTGAATTGATTTGGAGGAAATAAATTTCACTTTGAATTTCACAAAAAAAAATCTAATTTGTCAGTAACCCACATTTCTTTATATTTGCTCCACTTTGTTAATAAAGCAATAAGCAAGCCTTCTGAACACCATTTTGCTTGATTTTCTTTAGGGCCATAAAGGAGTTAAAAAACAAACAAAACAAACAAACAAAAAAAAAAAAAAATATATATATATATATATATATATATATATATATATACTCACATTAAATCACCAGTTATTTGCTAATTTGCTTTTTCCCTGTGGTTCTTGAATTTTCTTCCATCCTCACTCTCCGGTGCCTCCGGTGCTGACTATGCCTCAAATGGCATCATGACGTTTCAGGAGGACGCACATCATGACGCTGCCTAAGGCCATGTCAGCGCTGAAAGCGATTTAGAGTAAACAAGACTAAAGATAGAAGAAAATATTGGAATGGTGAGAAGAAACAAGTTTTTGGAGAGCCGGGCGGGGAGATGTGACACCAAGACAGGTGAGGGGTGACGTGGCTATATTTTATATGTTTTAACTTATTTGTTGCGATCTGGGATTTGGAGAGATCTCAGTGTATAATAAATGACTTGATTCACCATTTTGGCTTCCACTAAAAAAAAAAAGTTAAGGTAAACTAAAAAAGTTAAGGTAAACTAAAAAGGTTAAGGTAAACTAAAAAAGTTAAGGTAAACTAAATGTCTGTCAAATTGTGCAAATTTGGTAAATCGAATTTTATCAGATGGATGCCTTCCTTTTACCTATAACCAGACTCTGATATTTTTTTTTAAATAATATCTGAAATGCAATAATTAAACAAAAGCTGTAAGGGTGTCTATAGTCTTTACGAAACTAAACAATGAACCTACATAAAAATGGAGGATTAAAGTATAATTCCCAGGAAAGGAAGAGTGTTTCATTAGCATTGCCGAACGTGGGCTCTTCAAGTTTTTCTCTTCTAAGTACAGCTGATAAAAGTAAACGTCGGGCCGAGTGTTCTGCATTTAGTACATATTTGTATGTGAGCTCAATATTAAAGAATAATAATGAATAAAACATACGCAGGGAGAGATGGTTTTTGTTTGTCTATTCTCAATTAGAGGAGAAATTGAACAAACAATGGAAAGAACTTCTCCAATTTAGCATGGGCCGAACGTTAGGAAAGATAATGAGCTTATTATTCACAGCGACGTATAGGTCTATTGTCTGCCTTAAGTGAGGGAAGACGTGACACCAACACATCCTGAAAATCCCTTCTTTTATTCTCAACAGCATTAATCCACCCCCCCCCCCCTAAAAAAAAGGCCAAAACTGTGGCATTACACATGAATGGAAACAATATAATACTACATATCCTGGCCAGTTTAAAGGGAACCTGTCAGGTCCAATATGCACCCAGTACCATGAGCAGTTCTGGGTGCATATTGTTAATCTCTACCTAAACTTCCCTATATACAGTAGCATAGATAAAGTGATCTTTATGAAAAGTATTTTTAAGAATCTTTTACCATATGCTAGTGAGCGAGGGGACTAGTCCCCTGGCCGTTAGTTCCCTTGGCTAGTTGGCCCCCTTAGCATCTAAGCACATCCCTGTGCTATCATGCTATTGAATGCACAGCATCACAGGATGATCACTCACCTCTCCGCTGCCATCGCTGCCCAACTCTGGATTTCGACTCAGTGTGCATGATTTGGACTTTTGGTAATGTGCACTACTTCAGTTTGAAGCCAGGACGCGTACACCCGGCTTCATAGTGCACATGACTGAAACTCCGGGGTCATGCACTGTGCAGAAATCCAGAGTGGCAGCGAAGAGGTGAGTGAGATCATCCTCTGACGCTGCGCATACATTAGCATGATAGTACACCCACCCACAGGGACCTGATAACTTGCTAATGGGGCCAACTAGCCAAAGGAAGCAACACCCAGGGGGCCCTCGCTCATTAGCATATGATAAAAGATCTTTAGAAATACTTTTTCTATAGATCTCTTTATCTATGCTACAAGATATAGGGACGGTTAGGCAGGGATTAGCAATATGCACCTAGAACTGCTCGTGGTGCTGGCTGCATATTGCACCTGACAGGTTTCCTTTAACAATGCTTCACCGCTATGGAGCTGTAACACCCATGTCTGAACACACTCCTGTCCCTGATACAAGGCGACACTAACGCCACAGGTGCCTCTGGGCACTGACAGTGAGCTCCTGTCAGATTGACCCCATCATTTTTTGGATTTTTTTTTCCAGCCCTGGAATAACGCTTTAAATGTACGTCCCCTGCCTCTGGTGTTATTTTCACCTTCTGGAGTTTTCATACTTTTTTGCAGCGCTCCCGTCCCACGGTCACATCTTGTGCCTGTAACTTCTGACTGACTAGAAGTCAGAAGTTAGAGCACAAGCTCTTAATGCAAATCTATAAGAGCCAGTACGAAGCTAGAATGAGACTCTCATAGAGGGGTATTGAATTGGGCTATCCATGAAACACTGGAGCTGCCGGCAGGTCTCAAATTGCCGGAGACCAACCGCAGAAGTGATGATAGAAGGTGAGGCTGCCGTAAGGTGAGTATAAGACAAGGGGGCAGGTTACTTATACTTAAAGCACCACTTAAAAAAAAAAAAACATTGGAGTGGTGCTTTAAGCCCTACTAATGCTAGAACTTGTGTCTGGCTGCCCATAAAGCTGCATGCCCATTATCAGGGTTCACAGCGGTTTGGATGAAGTGTGGTTTCGCTGCATCCCAAACATTGCGTTGTACAGTACAGGGATAGTGGCTGGGATTTCTAGAAATCCCAGGCCCACTGTGCTTGTTTTTCCCACAGTGAAAACTGCCCCAGAGCCGCATCATGTCAGTTCTTTTGCTGCAGAGACATGAGCGTTCTCTGAAGGGAGAACAGAGAAACAGACTGTAATGGCCTGAACCCGGATCATGGGCATGAGCAGCTGTGGTCTCCTATGGAGGAGACTCGTGGACCCATAGGTCAAAACCCACCATGTCCAGGAGGCATCAGGTCCTGATCGTATGCACATATCCTTATAATTTTGCATAGGGCGCCAGTCACACAGTGTCTGGCTTACAGAGCATTGATGACACCTAGATCAGGCAGGTTGCCCAACACTTTTTAACACTAGAAGTCCCAGAGAGGGGTCATTTAACATTTCTACCTTTGGAACCCGGAGACGGGTCGAATGACCTGAAGGATTTTAGCTAACATCCTATAATCACCGTGTTTTGTTCTGTAATTAAGGCCATTACTGTCGCACCACAGGAGGTTGTTGTTTTCCATTAAGTTTAGCCATTTAGTTTTTAGTTAGTTAGGTCAGTTTGGATTAAGGGTCATTTGACCCTCTTTTGGGACTTCAGGTGGGAGCTCAAAATTTCTGGGACTTCTAGTGTTAAGTGCATCCCACAGTACAAACACCCTAAAGGGGCCTTGCTGTGTCTCACAGAAAATTATGCAATAAAAAAATGATATAAAATGATATTTAATAAAATGAGGCATTGGTTCATATTTTGGCCAAGTTACACAAACTTGTAACCTGGCGTCAAGGGTCCCCACGCTTACGAGTCCCTACACTACATTCAGAATAAATCACAGAAAAGGAATAGTTTTGCATCCTGGTTTACGCTGGAGATGAAAACTGGAAAACAGCACATAATTTCCTAAATGTTGCGGTCATTGTGTGATTATATCCTAACATGAAAAAACTCGCAGAATTTTCAGCTTATTTCATAAATTGAATTTATTCTAAAGCACAAAATACAAATGTAAATGAGATAAATGTAAAATACATTGATCACAATTAGAGAACACTTTCAGATCCCTGCAAGTTATTGGTGTTAATCTGGCACCTGGTGCTTATTTCCTTAATTATCTGACAATCCCTATGTATCTGTCAGCCTAACATTTCAGTTTGCATTGACTTTGTAAAAATGGTGTGCCATTCCAAAGTGACTGAAATCCTCCAGCAGCAGGTCGTCCAGATGGAGGCCAAAAGGGGTGACCCTATCAGCCAATGCAAGAGAAGTTGTCCTTCCAAGTCTGTGATTTCGGAAATATTGCATCTTTACAACATTAAAAACTGTTTCAAGTCCCCCAAGAAGGCTGGTCGCCCTCGAATGTCAAATGCAAGAGAGGACAGGATAATGTGGAGACTCTCTATTGGTAATCGTTTCTACACTGCAGCTGGAAATGCTCACCAGTTCAGTACTGAACAGGGTAAGGATCTGTCTCGTCATACAGCGTCACGACGTTTAAGAGCATTTGGACTGAAAGCCCACTCTGCAATGACCAAATCTCTCATTAGCAGAAAGAATCACAAGGCTTTACTTTTAGTGAGCAGCATGTTGTGTGGACAGAGGAGAAGTAGCCACAGGTCATTTTAGTGATGAAAGCAAGTTTAATTTATTTGGGTCTGATGGGGAACATCATGTTTGTCAACAAACTGGAGAGAGACTGAACCCAAAATGTGTTAAGAAGTCAGTGACAGGCGGTGGAAAAAGTGTCATGGTTTGGGGAATGTTTTCTTCAGCAGGAGTTGGACCTCTCATTCAGCTACATGGCAGAGGAAATGCAAGAGTGGATCAGAACCTTCTCCACAACACGTGGCTCCTTACTTGTGTCAATCATTCAATCAGCCATCAATTTTCATGCAGGACAATGCCTCCTGTCGCACAGCAAAACGGGGAAAGCAGTTTCCTGAAACAGAAAACATTGACACAATGAAATGGCCACAGCCCAGTGTCCTGATCTAAACTCAATAGAAAACCTCTGGAAAATCCTTGGTGACAAAGTTATGGCCAAGAAACTCACAACAGTCAGAGAAGTGTTTTGTCTTATTGCCCTAGAAGCAAAAATAAGGTCATATGTAGAGATGAGCGAGTACCGTAATATTCATATTCGCTATACTCGTAATGAGTACTTTCCAATAATCGTGTATTCATTCCAAATAGCACGTACAATGCAAGTCAATGGGAAATGTGAGTACTTTTCTGCTGGATTCAACAAAGAGATCTGGGTTCCTAAAGAAAAGACTGAAGTGGATGGGAAAGTGATGAAACTGATTGGGAAGAGCCTGGAGAATATGCCTGCATGTAATTCTGACTCACATATGGTTTCTGAGAATGAGGATGTCATAGTATTACTTTACTTTTACAGATGCACAAGAACACCTACCAAACCTAACCAAATTACATTTTACAGGTCAAAAAGGGATAAAAAAAAATGATGTGGGCCCCTCCCCCCATTTTTAATATCCAGCACAGGAACAGCAGTAGCTGCAAGCTGCAACCCTCAGATGACTGCTGTACCTTGGCAGGTTATGAAAAATAGAGGGGATCCCATGCTTTTTTTTAATTATTTGATTTATTTAAAAAAATCCTAAATAAAAAAATGACATGGGGTCCCCCGTTTTTCTAAAACCAACCAAGGTGCAGCAGACAGCTGGGGGCTGATATTATTAGGGTGGGAACGGCCATCGTTATTTGGGTCTTTCCAGCCTGACAATAGCAGCCCAGCGGCTGCTGGTTGATATTTTTAGGCTGGGGAGAGCCTAATAATCATAGGCCTCCTTAGTATACCAGCCCTCAAGTTGTGGGGCCTTATCTTGTTTGGGTATCAAAATTGGGGAAACCGCACGCCATATTTTTAAAATTATTTATTTTACTGTACGATATAGACCCGCCCACCACGGCCAGCCAATCACAGTAATCGCACAACCAAGTTGGCTGCATCATTAATGTGATTGGTTAAGAAGCCCAGCTTATGTTTAGCAGCTGCAAATCAGGTGCCAAACCTGCTGGATGGGACATACAAATATTGCGAAGTGAGTCACAAAAACGCACAATGTAACGAGTAACCCCAATACTGTATTATCCATGCAAGTAGTGAATAGTAACGAATACACTCGCTCATCACTAGTCATGTGCACAAGCCCTAAAGGTAAAGGCGGCGTTGCACGCAACGACGGATCTAACGATATATCGCCGGGGTCAAGGATTTCGTGACGCACATCCGGCATCGTTAGGGACGTTGTTGTGTGTGACAGCAAGGAACGACCGTTAACAATGCAAAATACTCACCTTATCATCCATCGTTGACACGTCGTTCATTTTTAAAAATTCATTGATTGTTGAGCACGCAGGTTTTTCATCGTTCCCGAGGCAGCACACATCGCTAGGTGTGACACCCCGGGAATGATGAACTGCAGCTTACCTGTGGCCGCCGGCAATGCGGAAGGAAGGAGGTGGGTGGCATGTTACGGCCGCTCATCTCCACCCCTCCACTTCTATTGGGCGGCCGCTTAGTGACGTCGCTGTGACGCCGCATGAACCGCCCCCATAGAAAGGAGGCGGTTCGCCGGCAACAGCAACGTTGCTAGGCAGGTAAGTCCGTGTGATGGCTCCAAACGATTTTGTGCGCCACGGGCAGCGATTTGCCCGTGACGCACAAATGACGGGGGCGGGTACTTTCACCAGCGATATCGCTAGTGATATCGCTGCGTGTAACACCCCCTTTACACATACCAATTGTTCATTACAGAAGGACAGCTCTTGAAGTTTTATGGGCTCTCAGTGGGTTTCTTATTCATCTGTATATCTCTAAAATCTGGACCTATAAACTATAATATTTTTAAAGATGGGTAAATCGATGCTAAATGAGTCGTACTAGTTTAGAATTTCGTAAAAGTCAACGATGCGTTCAAACCTGCATTTTTGGGAATACGATTTGTGAGAATCCCCAAAAAATTGCGGCCGGAGGGCTACAATTTTACTGGATTAGTAAGGAACAAAAAATGTGTTAAAAAAATAATAAATCATCATACACACCTAGCCTCCTGACATGGCACTGCCCCCCAGCTCCTCACCGGTTGGGCATTGGCTTCCTAAGGCACCTGCTCCGCTCCAGCGCTTGTCTCCTCTTCACTCTTCGCCGGCGCTTGGCTTCAAGCAGAAGCCAAAAAGTGAAGATGTCACAGTGCCGAAGCAAAGTCAGCAGAGTCGTCAGTACCAGGGTCAAGTGAGTATGATAATTTATTAATTTTTAACCCCCTTCCCAAACCATCCATTTATTATATGGGATCAGGAGACCTCAGCTCGTAATATAGCTCCATTGAAAAAGAACTGGGGCTTATTTGATCTGCATAAATAAATAAATCCATTGTTCCTCGAATTTCAAGGCTGAATTTCAGTGAATCTGCTTAATTTCAAACTTGGCTAAACTAAACTAAATATTTTCTTATTGAAATTAAGTTTTGCGTCAGTTTTCTTGGCCAGGACCAATTTATTTGGGTCACATACAGTAAGAATTACTTATTAAATTTTACTTGTAAAGCAAAGCAAAAGCCAAGCTGAAAAGTCATAGTAACCTTGCAGTAGATTGGTTACTTTATGTACATGGCCGTAATCATAGTTATTGAAGCTTTTTGTTCCCGTGTTTTCTAGCTGCTGCTGTGACATTCAAATTATTTTACTCCAAGACACAAAAGATTTCTAAAATGCCCCCAAAATACTGTGTAGCTGAGGTCATCTGAGTTTTTGGACCCCGGCAATGCAGATAGATATGCTTCAATGCAACATACAATGATAAATAACAAGTCTTTTCAGATTTTCAGAAATGGATTTATACATTATATATAAACCAAAAGTTTTCTACCTACCATAGAGGTCGATTATTATGTTGCAATGCATCCCTCGTAGAGAGGGGATAGCACAGGGACTTGGCTTGTTGGCTTTTCTTCACATCATATGAGTCTGAAATGATTAAATACTTCTTACCTGCAGTCACCACTAGGGGGAGCTCACCAATACAGTTAATGGGAACCAACCAGTAAAGGCATTGTCATACTGACACTAATATGGTGGTTAAAATCATGACTTCAGCTTTCAGATTGGATCTTTGATTGCAGAAGAAAAACATTCATAAAGGCCCAGAAATTGGGGCATCCCTTGATTGATATGTGTGGGTTAGGTCCTCTGTGTAAATTCCTCTGCGCCGTCCTCCTGGCTTTGCCCCTTTTCTTAATTTAAATTCTGCGCTGTGCCGTCATTACCGCTGTTGGTGACGCGTGCACATTGCTAGTGTAATGATATCTTCATTAAAATGGTGCATGCGTGTACCACAATATCCGGCATCATTTTAATGATGACACTGTGGAGAAGACTATAAACGGCATGCGCTGATGCTGCTCATATATGTATATACAGTATCTCTATATGCATGTGTAATATATACAGTGATGAGCAAAATGGTAACAAAATTTTGAACTTTTGACTTTCAGTCTCCACATCTCACCGTCCACTACAGCTTCCAAAGTGAGAATGCATTCAAATTCCAAGTAGTAGCAAATAAAATCTATGTATGAGATAGTTAAGATGATCTAATATATAAAGCTGAGTGTGTGTGTGAGTGTGTGTGTGTGTGTGTGTGAATGTGAATGTATATATGTATGTATGTGAATGTATGTATGTATGTGTATGTATGTGTGTGTATGTATGTGTGTGTATGTGTGTGTGTGTGTGTGTGAATGTATATATGTATGTATGTGAATGTATGTATGTATGTGTGTGTATCTATATATGTGTATGTGTGTGTGTGTGTGTGAGTGAGTGTGTGTGTGTGTGTGAATGTGAATGTATATATGTATGTATGTGAATGTATGTATGTATGTGTATGTATGTGTGTGTATGTATGTGTGTGTATGTGTGTGTATGTATGTGTGTGTATGTGTGTGTGTGTGTGTGTGCGTGTGAATGTATATATGTATGTATGTGAATGTATGTATGTATGTGTATGTATGTGTGTGTATGTATGTGTGTGTATGTGTGTGTGTGTGTGTGAATGTATATATGTATGTATGTGAATGTATGTATGTGTATGTATGTGTGTGTATCTATATATGTGTATGTGTGTGTGTGTGTGTGAATGTATATATGTATGTATGTATGTGAATGTATGTGAATGTATGTATGTGTATGTATGTGTGTGTATCTATATATGTGTATGTGTGTGTGTGTGTGAATGTATATATGTATGTATGTATGTGAATGTGTGTATGTATGTGTGTGTATGTATGTGTGTATGTGCATGCGCATTTGTTTGAGTATGTATGTATGTGTGTGTATGTATGCATGTATGTTTGTGCGTATCAGTAGAAGGCGGATCCTGGCACAAAGACGTCCAAAAATTCCAGAAGTGTATATAAAACTTCACATTTATTAAAAAAATTAAAACAGCATAACAATAACTCCTCTGATCAACGCGTTTCAGACGCGATCGTCCTTAGTCATGATCATAACTAAGGACGATCGCGTCTGAAACGCGTTGATCGGAGGAGTTATTTTTATGCTGTTTTTATTTTTATTAAGTTTTATATACACTTCTGGAATTTTTGGACGTCTTTGTGCCAGGATCCGCCTTCTACTGATTGTCTCCAGCCTTCTCTATCCAGTGAGCACCATTCAGACTCTCCTCTAAGAATTTCCCCTGTTTTGGTGAGCTGATATTCACTTGTTACTATGTTTGTGTGTGTGTATGTGTGTCCGCTAAAGTAATCCGCACCGTCACATTTACAATCACAAAATTTTCCACAGCCGCCTCATGTGACTCAGGGAACGCCATAGACTATGCTTTGAGGGGAATTTTTAATCCTGTGCTTTACAGTTATTCGCCAAAAAACCTGCTTACATTAAAGTCAATGGAGCTGGGCCTACAGGTCTTAGTATAAGAAGTTTATGTGTGAGGTAATATAATATCAGTGGAGAGATGGATAGAGACAGACAGAGACACAGACAGAGAGATAGAGAAATAGACAGACAGAGACCAACAGGGAAAGAGACAGAGAGAGAGAAAAACACACAGAGACAGACACACAGAGACCGACAGAGGCATAGAGAGAGACAGACAGAGAGTTAGAGAGACAGAGAGAAACAGATACAGAGACAGACAGAGAGTTAGAGAGACAGATACACAGATAGAAAGACAGACAAAGAGAGACAGACAAAGAGACAGACAGAGAGAGATAGACAGAGAGCGACAGACAGGTAAAGAGACAGACAGAGAGGGAGACAGGTAAAGAGACAGACAGAGAGAGAGACAGGTAAAGAGACAGACAGAGAGACAGACAGAGAGAGATAGAGAGCGACAGACAGGTAAAGAGACAGACAGAGAGAGACAGAGAAATAGACAGAGAGCGACAGACAGGTAAAGAGACAGACAGAGAGAGAGACAGGTAAATAGACAGACAGAGAGACAGACAGAGACAGACAGACAGGTAAAGAGACAGACAGAGAGACAGACAGAGAGAGACAGCGAGACAAAGAAATAGTGAGACATACAGACAGGGGAAGAGACAAACAGACAGAGACAGAGGGAGACAGACAGACAAATAGAGACAGACAGAAAGGGAGAGAGAGACTGGGAGAGAGGGAGAGCAGGAGAGAGACAGACAGAGACAGTTACTATCCCGGGCAACGCTGGGTACTACAGCTAGTCGTCTATAAAATGAAGGTCATCTCACGCTCAAAGGAAGAAAGATGCTGTGGTCAGTTGAGACCAAAATGTAACATTTTGTCCACCAAGGTAAACGCTATGTCTGGTGTCAAACCAACACAGCTCAACACCCCAAAAACCTCCATCCCCACAGTGAAACTTGGTGGTGGCAGCATCATTCTGTATGTTGTTTTTCAGGGACAGGGAATATGGTCCAAGTCAAGGGAAAAATGGATGGTGTGAAATACTGGGATATTCTTGAACAAAACTTGCTCCAGCCTGTCAGTGATTTGAGACTGGGATGGAGGTTCATCTTCCAACAAAGCAATGACCCAAAGCTACTGCTAAAGCAACACTCGAGTGGTTTGAGGAGATCCCACTAGTGATGAGCGAGTACTAAAAAGCTCGGGTGCTCGAAGCTAGGGCCGAGCCTCCCAAGATACTCGTGTACTCGGCCCGAGCAACGAGCCCAATGTTATCCTATGGGAGACCCGAGTATTTTTGTGAAATGACCCCCCGGCAGCATGGAGAAACCCTAGAAATGTCACAAAAGTCTCAGAAGAGTGCTCAAATGACATGGCAACAGCATGGTGAAGACCCCTTGAAGCATTTATCACTGAAAAGTCACAGCTGTGAACAATTTTATCCGCGTTTTACGCCATTTTTACGGACTCACCAGAAAACCTTCCAAGATGACCCCAAAATGATTTTTCATGGCGGAAATGTTAAGGGCACATACCCAATAGTGAGATAGAGCTGGTGTATGTTACTTTTTGAGATTAATACATGAAAGATTTTACGTGAAAACATTGTGTGGCACTCCGATGTCCCTGAGAAGAGACGTACATGAAGGCCTCTTGAGTCTAATGTGCCCATTTTGAGGAAGTGAGTCTTTGTAGTATTTTCCTTTGCCAGGGCAGTCCAAAATTGTGAGGTTCACCAATGCCCCTGCATAGAGACGTGCATGAGGGCCTGTAAACCTGAAGTGCCCATTGGAAGGAAGTGGGTCTATTGTAGTATAGCCCTTAGGCAGGGCAGCCAAAAATTGGGAGGCTCCACATTGTCTCTGGATAGAGACGTGCATGAGGGCCTGTAAACCTGAAGTGTCCATTGTAAGGAAGTGGGTCTATTGTAGTAAAGCCCTTAGGCAGGGCAGCCAAAAATTGTGAGGCTCCACATTGTCCCTGGATAGAGACGTGCATGATGGCCTGTAAACCTGAAGTGCCCATTGTAAGGAAGTGGGTCTATTTTAGTATAGCCCTTTGCCAGGGCAGCCAAAAATTGGGAGGCTCCACGTTGTCCCTGGATAGAGACGTGCATGAGGGCCTCAAAACATTAAGTGTCCATTGTCAGGAAGTGGGTGTATTATAGTATAGCCCTTAGGCAGGGCAGCCAAAAATTGGGAGGCTCCACGTTGTCCCTGGATAGAGACGTGCATGAGGGCCTGTAAACCTGAAGTGCCCATTGGAAGGAAGTGGGTCTATTGTAGTATAGCCCTTAGGCAGGGCAGCCAAAAATTGGGAGGCTCCACGTTGTCCCTGGATAGAGACGTGCATGAGGGCCTGTAAACCTGAAGTGCCCATTGGAAGGAAGTGGGTCTATTGTAGTATAGCCCTTAGGCAGGGCAGCCAAAAATTGGGAGGCTCCACGTTGTCCCTGGATAGAGACGTGCATGAGGGCCTGTAAACCTGAAGTGCCCATTGGAAGGAAGTGGGTCTATTGTAGTATAGCCCTTAGGCAGGGCAGCCAAAAATTGGGAGGCTCCACGTTGTCCCTGGATAGAGACGTGCATGAGGGCCTGTAAACCTGAAGTGCCCATTGGAAGGAAGTGGGTCTATTGTAGTATAGCCCTTAGGCAGGGCAGCCAAAAATTGGGAGGCTCCACGTTGTCCCTGGATAGAGACGTGCATGAGGGCCTCAAAACATTAAGTGTCCATTGTAAGGAAGTGGGTCTATTGTAGTATAGCCCTTAGGCAGGGCAGCCAAAAATTGGGAGGCTCCACGTTGTCCCTGGGTAGAGACGTGCATGAGGGCCTCAAAACATTAAGTGTCCATTGTCAGGAAGTGGGTGTATTATAGTATAGCCCTTAGGCAGGGCAGCCAAAAATTGGGAGGCTCCACGTTGTCCCTGGGTAGAGACGTGCATGAGGGCCTCAAAACATTAAGTGTCCATTGTAAGGAAGTGGGTCTATTGTAGTATAGCCCTTAGGCAGGGCAGCCAAAAATTGGGAGGCTCCACGTTGTCCCTGGGTAGAGACGTGCATGAGGGCCTCAAAACATTAAGTGTCCATTGTAAGGAAGTGGGTCTATTGTAGTATAGCCCTTAGGCAGGGCAGCCAAAAATTGGGAGGCTCCACGTTGTCCCTGGGTAGAGACGTGCATGAGGGCCTCAAAACATTAAGTGTCCATTGTAAGGAAGTGGGTCTATTGTAGTATAGCCCTTAGGCAGGGCAGCCAAAAATTGGGAGGCTCCACGTTGTCCCTGGGTAGAGACGTGCATGAGGGCCTCAAAACATTAAGTGTCCATTGTCAGGAAGTGGGTGTATTATCGTATAGCCCTTAGGCAGGGCAGCCAAAAATTGGGAGGCTCCACGTTGTCCCTGGGTAGAGACGTGCATGAGGGCCTCAAAACATTAAGTGTCCATTGTAAGGAAGTGGGTCTATTGTAGTATAGCCCTTAGGCAGGGCAGCCAAAAATTGGGAGGCTCCACGTTGTCCCTGGGTAGAGACGTGCATGAGGGCCTCAAAACATTAAGTGTCCATTGTAAGGAAGTGGGTCTATTGTAGTATAGCCCTTAGGCAGGGCAGCCAAAAATTGGGAGGCTCCACGTTGTCCCTGGGTAGAGACGTGCATGAGGGCCTCAAAACATTAAGTGTCCATTGTCAGGAAGTGGGTGTATTATAGTATAGCCCTTAGGCAGGGCAGCCAAAAATTGGGAGGCTCCACGTTGTCCCTGGGTAGAGACGTGCATGAGGGCCTCAAAACATTAAGTGTCCATTGTAAGGAAGTGGGTCTATTGTAGTATAGCCCTTAGGCAGGGCAGCCAAAAATTGGGAGGCTCCACGTTGTCCCTGGGTAGAGACGTGCATGAGGGCCTCAAAACATTAAGTGTCCATTGTAAGGAAGTGGGTCTATTGTAGTATAGCCCTTAGGCAGGGCAGCCAAAAATTGGGAGGCTCCACGTTGTCCCTGGGTAGAGACGTGCATGAGGGCCTCAAAACATTAAGTGTCCATTGTCAGGAAGTGGGTGTATTATAGTATAGCCCTTAGGCAGGGCAGCCAAAAATTGGGAGGCTCCACGTTGTCCCTGGGTAGAGACGTGCATGAGGGCCTCAAAACATTAAGTGTCCATTGTAAGGAAGTGGGTCTATTGTAGTATAGCCCTTAGGCAGGGCAGCCAAAAATTGGGAGGCTCCACGTTGTCCCTGGGTAGAGACGTGCATGAGGGCCTCAAAACATTAAGTGTCCATTGTCAGGAAGTGGGTGTATTATAGTATAGCCCTTAGGCAGGGCAGCCAAAAATTGGGAGGCTCCACGTTGTCCCTGGGTAGAGACGTGCATGAGGGCCTCAAAACATTGTTCCCATTGCAAAGGAGCGGGTCTCCTGTCGTTGTAATGTCCATTCTGCAAAGAATGGGTGAAAAAATTTACCACTGGGGGTATACCTGAAACAAAGGCCTAAGTATTGCAATTTGTAACGGTCATCATCATGGTGGCGCATGAGGAGAAGGAGGAGCAGTCCAGCGATTATCCAAAGTCCAGAAGTGTGTACCCATGGGTGAGTGGAGGTACATGGCAAACTTTAAATTCCGCTCTCATTTGCTGGTGGTGTGGTGAAGTCTGGCCCAATCCAACCCTTGTTCATCTTGATCAGAGTCAGCCTGTCAGCATTTTCAGTTGACATGCGGGTACGTTTATCTGTAATGATTCCACCTGCGGCACTAAAAACACGCTCTGACAAAATGCTAGCAGCAGGGCAGGCCAGGACTTCCAAGGTGTAGAGAGCCAATTCATGCCACGTGTCCAGCTTGGATACCCAATAATTGTAAGGCACAGAGGAATGTCGGAGTACAGTTGTTCGATCTGCAAGGTACTCCTTCAGCATCTGGGCAAACTTAGGATTTCTTGTGGCACTACCCCGCACCTCAGGGGCTGTGGTACGTGAGGGGCTGAGAAAACTGTCCCACATCTTAAAGACTGTTCCCCTACCTCTGGCGGATTGGACTTGTGCCTCTCTCGGCTGTACGCCTCGGTTGTCCACTGATTCATGACCTATGCCGCTAGCGTTTTGTGAGGGGAATGCTTTGCCTACTTCCGTGACTATGGCCTTCCGGAACTGCTGCATTTTGGTTGACCTCTCCTCCACGGGAATAAGAGACAAAAAGTTCTCCTTGTAGCGTGGGTCTAACAGTGTTACCAACCAGTAATGATTGTCGGCCAAGATGTTCTTAACGCGAGGGTCACGAGACAGGCAGCTTACCATAAAGTCAGCCATGTGCGCCAGACTCTTAACAGCCAGGACTTCAGTAGCCTGACCAACAAGATGACTGAACATGCTGTCCTCCTCCTCCTCCTCCTCCTCCTCCTCATCTACCCTGTCCTCTGGCCAGCCACGCTGAACCGAGGATATGACTGGTGTGCATGTCATATCCTCAATTTGGCCGGAGAGTTGCTCCATGTCTTCATCCTCCTCCTCGTCATAGTCCTCCACTGCACGTTGTGATGAGACGAGGCTGGGCTGTGTGTTATCATCACCCACACCCACTACTGTTTCTTGCTGCAACTCATCGCGCTCCGCCTGCAATGCATCATGTTTGTTTTTCAGCAGAGACCGTTTTAGAAGGCAGAGTAGCGGTATGGTGACGCTAATAATGGCGTCATCACCACTCACCATCTTGGTGGAGTCCTCAAAGTTTTGGAGGATGGTACATAGGTCTGACATCCATCTCCACTCCTCAGGTGTTATGTGTGGAGTTTGACCCATTTCCCGACGGCTTAGGTGATGCAGGTACTCAACAACTGCCCTCTTCTGCTCACATATCCTGACCAACATGTGCAGAGTTGAATTCCAACGCATGGGGACATCACACACCAGTCTGTGAGCCGGAAGATGCAAACTGCGCTGAAAGCCGGCAAGGCCGGCTGAAGCAGTAGGTGACTTTCGAAAATGTGCAGACAGGCGGCGAACTTTTACCAGCAGATCAGACAGCTCTGGGTATGACTTTAGAAACCGCTGAACCACGAGGTTGAGCACATGGGCCACGCATGGAACATGTGTCAGCTGGCCTCGCCTCAAAGCCGCCACCAGGTTCCGGCCATTGTCACACACGACCTTTCCTGGCTTTAGGTTCAGAGGTGTGAGCCAGTGATCTGCCTGCTGTTTCAGAGCTGTCCACAGCTCTTCTGCATTGTGGGGTTTGTCACCTATGCAGATTAGCTTCAGCACAGCCTGTTGCCGCTTCGCCGAGGCAGTGCTGCAGTGCTTCCAGCTTGTGACTGGTGTGGAGGGTACAGTGGATGAGGATGCGCAGGAGGAGGAGGAGGCTGAAGAGCATGACATTCCGGAGCTGTAGAGTGTGGGTGAAACACTGACTGAGGTAGGGCCTGCAAACCTTGGTGTGGGAAGGACGTGTTCCGTCCCTCGCTCAGACTGGGTCCCAGCTTCCACAATATTAACCCAGTGTGCCGTCAACGAGATGTAGCGGCCTTGCCCACAAGCACTTGTCCACGTGTCTGTGGTTAGGTGGACCTTGGGTGAAACAGCGTTGTTCAGGGCACGTGTGATGTTTTGTGACACGTGGTTATGCAACGCGGGGACGGCACACCGGGAGAAATAGTGGCGGCTGGGGACCGAGTAACGTGGGACAGCTGCCGCCATCAGGTCACGGAATGCTTCTGTCTCCACCAGCCTAAAAGGCAACATTTCCAGCGCAAGCAGTCGCGAAATGTTAGCATTTAGAACTGTGGCATGTGGGGTGTTGGCAGTGTATTTGCGCCTGCGTTCAAAGGTTTGCTGAATGGATAACTGAACGCTGCGCTGGGACAAGGACGTGCTTGATGATGGTGTTCTTTCTGCGTAGGCAACTGCAGGTGCAGGAGTGGAGGAGGCTTGTTCGCAGGCAGCATGGACAGGGGATTGGCTCGCATGCACAACCAGCGAAGACGTAGCAGTGACATCAGCAAGCACTGCTCCTCGACTCTGTTGTACTTCCCACAAAGTCGGGTGCTTGGCTGACATGTGCCTGATCATGCTGGTGGTGGTCAGGCTGCTAGTTTTGGTACCCCTGCTGATGCTGGCACGGCAGGTGTTGCAAATGGCCTTTTTTTAATCATCTGGATCCAACTTAAAAAACTGCCAGACTCGGGAAGACCTAACATTTGTACAGGCACCTTGTGTCGTCGTGTTGTTCCGGGGAACGGTTGCCTGACTTCTGCCTGGGGCCACCACCCTGCTTCTTACTGCCTGTTGTGATGCTACGCCTCCCTCCCCCTGTGCACTGCTGTCCTCGCTCTGCATATCCTCCTGCCAGGTTGGGTCAGTTACTGGATCATCCACCACGTCGTCTTCCTCTTCCGCACCCTGCTCCTCCTCCTGACTTCCTGACAATTGTGTCTCATCATCGTCCACCACTTGTTGAGACACGTTGCCAACTTCGTGAGAACGTGGCTGCTCAAATATTTGGCCATCTGTACAGACGATCTCCTCATGACCCACTTCAATATGAGCTGGCGAGAGGCCAGAATGTGTGAATGGAAACGTGAACAGCTCTTCCGAGTGTCCAAGTGTGGGATCATTAATGTCCGAGGAGGACGTGTACTCAGCCTGGTGGTAGGAAGGAGGATCAGGTTCAGAAATGTGCGGTGCAGTATCACGGCTACTGACACTTGACCGTGTGGAAGACAGAGTGTTTGTGGTGGTGCCAATCTGACTGGAAGCATTATCTGCTATCCAACTAACAACCTGTTGACACTGGTCTTGGTTCAAGAGCGGTGTACTGCTGCGGTCCCCAAGAATTTGGGACAGGACGTGCGAGCGACTAGATGTGGCCCTTTGTTGTGGCGAAATTAGAGCTTGCCCACGACCTCGGCCTCTGCCTGCACCACCATCACGTCCACTTCCTTGTTCCTTGCCAATGCCCTTGCGCATTTTGCAATGCTGTGCACTGCTGACGTGTATATTCACTACTTGTGCGTTATATCAAAGTTTCTGGAAATTGCACACAAGTGCACCTGTACGCTGCCACCAACAGGCACACACGTGCGGTTTTAAAAACCAAGCACGGACGCAATAAGAACCTAACAGGTTTTTTTGGGGAGCGACAATTACAGACAAGTCAGACACTATCTGGACTGTTTTACACTGTGTACACCAGCCCCAGATATGATGAAGGCTGGTATACGGTCACCACTAGGAATGGCTATATATACCCTGCCTGCCTGCCTGCCTGCCTGTATACTGGTACAATAGTCCTGACAAGGACTCTTCTGGTCACTAGCCTGTATTCAGACCTGGCTATACCCTGCCTGTATATAGCAACAATAGTCCTGAGAAGGACTCTGCTACTGTACTCTGACCTGGCTATACCCTGCCTGCCTGTATACAACTAGAATAGTCCTGAGAAGGACTTTTGGTCACACTGTTTGCAGCCCTGCAACTGAAAAAGCTATAAAGGGCCGCAAAGCTTTCCCTGAATCAGCGACACTCTCCCTGCACTGACTGTCTGGATAGCTGTGAGCAGAGCACAGCGCGCCGGCCGGTATAAAGGCTCGGTCACGCTGTGCAGGCCGGCCAATCACTGCAATTCCACAACTAACAGGGCTGTGGCATTGCAGTGGTCTGCCAGCCAATCCCTGCATGAGGGCTGGCTCTCAAAAGAGCGCCAACATGCAGAAATGAAGACCACGAGTACAGCACGAGTATCGCGAGATTACTCGGTCCCCGCCGAGCAGCCCGAGTACAGTGATACTCGTGCGAGTACCGAGTAGTTACAAGCATGCTCGCTCATCACTAGATCCCACACCTTAATCCTATTGAGGATTTGTGGTCAGACTTGATGATTGCTGTTCACCAGAGGAAACCATTTAACCTGAAGGAGCTGGAGCAATTTTGCCTTGAGGAATAGGCAAAAATCCCCGTGGCAAGATGTGGAAAACTCATAGAGGCTTTTCCAAAGCGACTGGCAGCTGTAAATGATAGTTTATATGCTGCGATATCGTTAGGGAATTATCGTCGGGCTCACGGTGTTTGTGATGCATATCCGGCGTCATTAGCGATATCGCAGTGTGTGACAGTACGAGCGACCTTAAACGATCGCAAAAGCGGACAAAATCGTTTGCCGCAGAGAGGTCGTCCTGAAACCAAAAATCGTTTTCTGCTTATTAGCGATGTTGTTCCTCATTCCTGCGGCAGCACACATCGCTATGTGTGACACCGCAGGAGCGATGAACCTCACCTTACCTGCCTCCACCGGCAATGCGGAAGGAAGGAGGTGGGTGGGATGTTACATCCCACTCATCTCCGCCCCTCCGCTTCTATTGGACTCCTGCCGTGTGACGTCGCTGTGACGCAGCACAAACTGCCCCCTGAGAAAGGAGACGGGTCACTGGCCAGAGCGATGTCGCAGGGCAGGTAAGTCCGTGTAATGGGGTTAAGCAAGGTTGTGCGCCACGGACAGCGATTTGCCCGTGTCGCACAACTGACGGGGGCGGGTACGCTCGCTAGCGAGATTGCAGCGTGTAAAGTACCCTTTACTGCCTCAAGAGGATGCTCTACAAAGTACTGACTTTAGGGGGGTGAATAGTTATGCACACCGCAGTTTTCAGTCATTTTGTCCTATTTGTTGTTTGCTTCACAATAAAAAGAAAAACAAATGTTCATAGCTGTAGACATGTTCTTTACCTGATCTGATGCAAACTTTGAAGAAAACTGTGAAATTCAAGGTTGAGAGGTAGCAAAACATGAAAAATGCCAAGGGTGGTGAATACAAGACATTGTATATGTATCTATGTCTACTTCGGTGTGTGTATGTCCCACTGTATGTAAGTGCACCTCTCTGTGTATGTACCTGTACTTTTGTTCATATGTACTACTGTATACATATGTTTGTGTATCTCAGTTTGAATGCACTACAGTGTGTTTGTACCATTATATGTCCATATTGTATTGGGCTACAGGATAGTATGTTAGGCCTTCATTTGGATCTATTACATTGTGTCTGATGAATCATGGCTCCAAATAACAAGCGTGGTAATCACAGAGCAATAGGCACTGGCACTCAGAAAGTTCACAAGAGCTGCACCAACAGCCACGATATGATCCAGAAATCAGTACTTGTTGTGCCGATCGTAGATCCATAAAAACAGCTATAGCGCTGGTTTCCCTGCATTGGTTGCCCCTGGCTTCTACGTGGTCCTTCACTTCGGCTTCCTCTGCTTCCTCCTCCTAGGGCCTGTGCACACCGCACAGGTCCTCTGGGTGTGCTCTTAGATTGTGCCTGCGCACCACTGCCCTTCTCTTAAAAGGGCAGCACGTCATTTCCTGGAAGTGCCTCTCAGCTTATTGCTTAGAGGCACTGGGTACTTAAGGCACTCTCCCACTAGGGGAGGTGTCTGGTCAACGTGTTAGTGGTTTATGCCCTAGTCAGCTAGTTGTCAGGTTCCCTTGTCCACTGTGCGACCCTGTGTCAGTCTATAGTGTTCCTTTCCTATTTCCCAGTCCCATAGGTACCCCAGTGCCTGTCCATCCATCCTGACCTTGCTTTCAGCCTCAGCTGTCTCAGTGTTCCCTGCTACACTAGTGGCTCTGTTGGTCCACCCCGGCCATACTATCTGCCTCAGCTTTCCCAGCTGCTAAATTAATGACTCTGCCTGTTTGTGCCTGTGCCCATCCTTGCACTAGGGGTCAACTGTCATTGTCCTGGGGATGGCACCTGGCATATGCGCATGGTGGGTGCTTAGTCAAGCCCCTCCCACTAAAGGGTAAGCTGTGGTCCCCCCTGTGGTCTACTGGGTCCACTCCTGTGCGCCACCTTCCCATCTTAAGTAGTAAGCATCACAAAAGCCAAGTATATGGACGTCTTCCAGCAATTCTAGGTACAGATTATAAGTACCTGATAAGGAGATGGAGAATTGTTTCTTTTAGCAAGAAATATAGCTCTGTATTTTATGGACCACCCTAAAATCCCACCTTAGGGTCCGTGCACACGACTTTTAGACTTCCAAACCCGCGAAGTGTTGAATGAGGAAGGTGCTTCAAAAGTAGACATGCCGGCGTCTTTCCTTAGGCTTCTTTTTCTCGCTTTTGACATGATGATTTTTGCCATTTTTAGTTCTTTAGACTGGAACTCAAAAGACTGAACAAACGTATAACAAGTTGTTAAATGTCATTGCATGAGATCGTTCTTTTTAGAACTTATTAACCACTTTTTCTGCATGGTTATGGAGCACAACCGCATGGAAAAGACAAGGTATGCACAAATCCAGGGTTTAAAAAGAACATAAAAGAGATAAAACCGATTTTGACAAGCAAAGGGTTAATCCCCCCCTTATAATAAATATAATTTGGCCCTTACACAATGCTAATTCCCATTGTTCAGTATGAGGTCTTCTTCGTAACGGAGCGTTCAGTCTGGAGAAGTGAGGAACAAGACTCTCTCCAGCTTCAAAGGGAAAAAAAAAAGAAAATCCATTTGAGAAAAAAGCATCACAAATTGCCTCCGTTAATAATTAAACAAGCATTAAACAATGAAGGCGATGTGCTATGTGGTTGAAGGCTTTTATTTTTCATCTCCAGAACATGTGAGCGAGAGCCGGCCATTACAGGTACAAATCCCCCGCAATACAACCGATATATGAATCAAACTGCAGAGATGACGATCGTAAATATCCGTGTCCCTAAGTGGTAGACTCAACGACGTACCGAGACGCTCTGTTCACTGCCATTAAGGACAATGGAGAGAATTTCTACAGGCAGCAGAAAAAAGATTTGCAGCATAAACATTATTTTTTCGGAAAGGACATTATGAAATGCACTTTGATTAGATCTTACAGGAAAACCAGTGATGGATGAGACAGGGGAATCGTGATGAATGATACTCAATAACCGAGTATGATTGTCACATTTGATCCTTAGTACCTTCCAACGATTTGCTGGGTTCTACAAAGAAGCAATGAAACATTTGTACTTGGATAGGTTAGTATTAAAAGAGTTGCCCAGGACTTTTTCACTTTTTTTTTCTTCTATGGGCTTAAGAGCTAACGAGCAGGTAGTTGCTAATTACCTTCCTGTTCCGCCCGGCACAGGTCTCTTTTGGCACAGAGGAGTCACTGACTGCTCTGACGGGTGATTCTGCTGCTTAACGACAAATGGGCAACATGATGTTGGCAGTAACAGCTCGTCGAATTATTTTTTCTTCTATAGGCTTAAGGGGTACTTTGCACGTTGCGACACTGCTACTGCGATATAGTCGGGGTCAAATCGAAAGTGACGCACATCCGGCGCCGGTAACGACGTTGCAACATGTAAAGCCTAGATGCACCGATAAACGATAGCAAAAGCGTCGTAAATCGTGATCTGTGTAGCGTCGGACATTTTCATAATGTCACACCAATAGGAGATACGATGTTGTTTCTCGCTCCTGCGGCAGCACACATCGCTGTGTATGAAGCCGCAGGAGCGAGAAACATCTCCTTACCTGCCTCCACCGGCTATGCGGAAGGAAGGAGGTGGGCGGGATGTTTACGTACCACTCATCTCCGCCCCTCCACTTCTATTGGCCGCCTGCCGTGTGACGTCGCTATGACGCCACACGACCCGCCCCCTTAGGAAGTAGACGGGTCGCCGGCCAGAGCGACGTCGCAGGGCAGGTAAGTGCGTGTGAAGCTGCCATAGCGATAATGTTCGCTAGGGCAGCTGTCACAAGATATCGCATGTGCGACGGGGGCGGGGACTATAGCGCTCGGCATCACTAGCATCGGCTAGCGATGTCGCAGCATGCCAAGTATTCCTAAGAATGAACGAGCAGGTAGTTGCTAATTACCTGCCTGTTCTGCCCGGCACAGATCTCTGTTGGCAAAAAGCAGTCACTTACTGCTCTTGCCGGTGATTCTGCTGCTTAGCATCAAAAGATACAAACAGGAGGCATCCGAGTCGATATCAAAAATATATTCATTTTATTGAAATTTCTACATACAAAATTTAAAATATCAAGGTCATCATCAAAAAACATTATAGTCCCAGTCCACAGTTACTGTCTTGTCTAGTCCATAACAATGGATTGGCTTGTTAGATCATACAAATATATTACCACTGTTCACCTATACTTGTTTCAATTAGTCACATACCAATATAGATTGTTTTATTAGTTTTTTATATTTATTTTTGTTATTATATATATTGTTGCATCGGGATGCACTAAATCTTCAGATGTTTATATTTCCCATTTGCTTCAGCAATATATCAATTTACATCATCATTAATATATATCTCTGTTTATATAGAGCTATGCATCAAAAGAGCAGCATAATATCGGCAGTAAGACCGTGTCAAAAGAGCAGATCAGAAGAAAAGCTGTTGCTCTGTCTACATGATATCAATGGAAGCTGCAAAATCGTCAGCAGGAGTCGTCTGTGATCACTTTGTGCCGGGCAGAACAGGCAGGTAGTTAAAAATAAGCTTCCTGTTAGATCTTAGGTTCATAGAACAAAAATAAAAGAGTTCTCCAGGATAATTTCACTTATTTTTCTTCTATAGGCCTAAGGGGTACTTTGCACGCTGCGACATCGCTAGCCGATTGTAGCGATGCCAAGCGTGATAGGGGGCGGGTCGTGCGGCGTCACAGCGACGTCACACGGCAGGCGGCCAATAGAAGCAGAGGGGCGGAGATGAGCAGGACGTAAACTTCCCGCCTACCTCCTTCCTTCCTCATTGCCGGTGGAGGCAGGTAAGGTGATGTTCCTCGCTCCTGCGGCTTCACACACAACGATGTGTGCTGCCGCAGGGACGAGGAACAACATCGTACCTGTTGCTGCAGCGAAATTATGGAAATGACCAACACTACACAGATCACCGATTTTCAACGCTTTTGCGATCGTTTATCGGTGCTTCTAGGCTTTACACGTTGCGACGTTGTTACCGGCGCCAGATGTGCGTCACTTTCGATTTGACCCCGACGACATCGCAGTAGCAATGTCGCAACGTGCAAAGTACCCCTAAGAACTAATGAGCAGGTAGTTGCTAATTACCTGCCTGTTCTGCCCGGCACATATCTCTGTTGGCACAGAGCAGGTGCTGACTGCTCTTTCCGGTGATTCTGCTTCTTAATGTCAACAGGGCAACATGGCATTGGCAGTAACGCCCCTGCAATAAAACAGAGTGGAAAAGAAGCTGCTACTCTGTCAATGTTGATTGTTGGGAGCATACCACGGGTGGCGCTGCAAAGCAAGCCCCCATCATCCCCCTACACTGGTTACCTTGCACCCTTTTTATTGACATTTATGGGGCCAAGAAGCCGGGTCAGGCCATTCACAGCAACCCCAAATACCACTGGCCCAGTGACGAGTAACCCTGGAACCCCGTGGGCGCATCAACTTGAAGCTGTGAGCAGGGTCTCGTAACCGCAACTGTGGGTACTGTGTGCTTAACGGACTGACCATAAAAAAACATTTTTTCTAAAACAAACAACGACTGCTATTGCATTTCCAGTGCGGGAAAAGGAGAGGACGTGCTATCGTGGGCGGAGCCCAGGTAGGCGCGCAAAGGAGAACCCTACTGCCGGAAACTAGGGCAGGAAACAAGGACTTGTTCATTAAGGAGGCTCATACCCTGACTGATTTTAAAGAGATATTGTACACCTAGTTCCGTGTGTACCACCTGACGGAGGACTAGACAACCAGCATTTTAAGACTGGTTTGCTGTCGCTGTAACAAAGCAAGACACTATGCCAAGGATGCTTTCACAAATGGACAGTAATTGGGGGCAGGAGCAGGCCCTCAGGAGCCAGCAAGGCCAAGACAAGACGTATTAAATTAAATGTGGTACAGATAGATAAATAATGCTGCATAATGTACATAATGCTATGGCATAATGTGCCAAAAGTTTTTCCTGTATAATGCGAAGTCTATGAAGTTTGAAACGTTTAAAGTGATATTGCCTCCCATAAAGGGAAGAATGTTTATATTTTTCTGCATAACAAAATTTGGCAGTGTACCATTTATGTTAGTTAATTTGCAGCCCGGGAGTGCTGCAATTTGCTGTGGGGGAATGTGGCACCCCTGGGGCTCAGTCGTCACAGGGTGTTGCATCTCACTTAAGCCTTTCACGACCGGTCGATTTTTCGCTTTCCTTTTTTTTCGCCATTCTTTTTCCAAGAGACGTAACTTTTTTATTTTTCTGTCAATATGGTCATTTGAGGGTTTGCTTTTTGCAGAACTAGCTGTACTTTTAAATGAAACCATGAGTTTTACCATATAGTGTACTGAAAAACGTCAAAAAATTCCAAATGCGGAAAAATTGCAAAAAAAAGTGCGATAGCACTATTGTTTTTGAGATATTTTATTCATTGTGTTGACTATATTTTAAAACTAAGGTATCACTGTGATGCCTCAGGTCAGTGTGAGTTTGTAGACACCAAACATATATAGGTTTACTTTTATCTAAGGGGTTAAAAAAAACAGATTTTTTTTCCGAAAAAAGTGGCGTTTTATGCCATTTTCCGTGACCCGTAGCGTTCTTAATTTTTGGGACAAATGGCTTAGTGATGGCTTATTTTTTGCACCTCAAGCTGATGTTTTTAACTGTACCATTCTTGTGCAGGTGCTACATTTTGATCGCCTATAATTGCATTTAGCGCAAAATTTGTGGGAACCAAAAAACATAATTTTGGCGTTTGGAATTTTTTCCCGCTATGCCGTTAACCGATCAGATTAATTAATTTTATATTTTGATAGAGTGGGCATTTCTGAACGCGGCAATACCAAATATGGGAATATTTTTTATTTTTTTAACCCTTTCATCTCCAATGAACATTTAGGTTTTTTTATTTTTTTTTAAATTTTTAAAACTTTTTTTTTTACTTTTTTTTATTTTACTAGTCCCCCTAGGGGACTACATGGATCATGAATCTGATCGCTCTGCAATATCTGCTGATCACAGCTACACAGCTGTCAACAGCAGATATACTCATTTGCTTTCTCACCCTTCTCTCGGACGGGTGAAACACTGAGTGAGTCATGTGAGCTACAGGAGTCATCACATGACCCTGCGCTACCAAATTAACCACCGGAAGTCATGTGATCACGTCACGTGACTTCTGGTATCGGCCGGTAAGTAAAAGTTTACCGCAATTGCATTTATAATGGCGCTGTTACTTATTGACAGCACCATTTAAGGGGTTAAATGGCCCGGGCTGATAAGGATTCTGCTCGTGCATGGTAGGCACACATCTCATCTGTATAAATCAGCTGAGATGTGCGCCGATCTCCCGCTGCTGCCGGCAGCAGACTGCGGACAGTAACACTATGACCGCTAGGATGTAAGATTACTGCCCGCGGTCGTTAAAGAGTTAAGTTGCAGTACTTATCCCAGGTAAGGAAGAGCTTAACCACTGGTTTTCCCTTACACAACACACACAGTTTAGGTACTTTTCCAGCATAGCAGCCAGACACTGAAACTGGGCTAAAGGTGTTCACCATAACAACGGGTTTTTCCTATCCACTGGTGAGTCATCAGGAAGGTGGGGGCAGCACAGAGAAAGTGAGAGAATACACAGTTTTTACTTCAGAACAGTCTGAGACACAGAAGAAATAGGGTCGCTGAGGGGTGTGCTGCATAACTTCCCTCAGAGGGACCGACCGTGAGGAGTGCTTAAGAGCTCCTTCAGATAGGACCGGGCAGACTGAAAGAAGCAGGAGATGACCGGGGGAGCTGGTGAGACAGAGGAGAAACACGGTAGCCAATGGGAGAACCTAACAGTCCCTTCGGGACCGGTGCAGTCAGGGTGTAGAACACTAGGGTAGCGTACATTCCAGGTTGCACCATCAAAACCTGCAGGAAAGGGAGATTTCATGTCCCATTGCCCACCACAAAGGTCTCGGGGCACAGTCTCAGATAGGGTCCGGAGTCGTGATTACAGTCAGGCCCCACAGCGGATCCGCGCCACCTGCGAACAGGATGAGAAATAAACCCAAGGACACTGGTGTCCCCAAGTAGCTCCTTGCCACAGTGATCTACACTAAAATCACAAAGAAGGAAGGTCTCACACTCCACAACATCGGTGGTGGCCTCTGCATCATCCGGGATCGGCTGGGGCCCATCAAGGCAGAAATCAGCACTCCAAGGGTGATGACCTGACACAGTGAGTAAAAGAACTTTGTCCGCAGTCCTGGTGTCTTCCCATCATTGCCGGCACCGTCGCCCTGTGCTCTGGCACCAATGGCGGCTATGCCCCCTAACATTGTCCTTCCCAGGGCAGAGCTCTACCTGTAGGGAGCTGGACCATCTGAGCTGTGTGACCATCCACCGCAGAGGAGAGCAACATCTCACAGCAGTTGGTGATCGTTCAGGTGGCACTGCAAAGCAAATCCCATCATCCCCCTACACCGGTCACGTTTCATCTCTTTTATTGACAAGAAGGGGGCCACGGAGCTGGGTCAGGCCATTCACAGCAACCCCAAAGACCACTGGCCTGTTGACGAGTAGCCCTGAGGCCCTGTGGGCGCGTCATCTTCCTTAGTCGAAGAGGAACATACATACAGTATTCTACTATGCTGTAAAATGGGGCATAAAGATGCTGGATTTACATAATATAAGGAAAGCCTGGTGACAGGTCCTCTTTAAAGAATGATTACTACAACCTGTTGAATGGTTTACTCTTCATGGCTCGGCTGTATGCATGAAGCCTTAAAGAGGTTTTCAAATTTAGACAACCCCTTGAAAACAGTTTAGTAAGATCCAAGCTTAACCCAAAATAACTTCAATCAAGCTTACTTTTGATAATACATGCAGCCTGGGTGCAAGTCCAGAAAAAAAAACGCTAAACACTCACACCAATCTGCTCGCAAAGGCATCCATACACCATCCACCTGTTAACGCACAGGTAAATGCAGAAAATGAAAGGGTTGGCATCCAGAGAAGTAAAATCTTCAAATTTTATTAAGAATCCATTGAAAATATTCCACCACAGTGGACAGGCAATGTCTTACGCAAATCAAACTCTTCTCCAGATGCACACACAACCTATGGTTGAGTGTGGAGCTATTTTTGGAAGAGAGCAGCCATGTTTTTTGTTTTTCTACCCCCCACATTGCAATCCTTGTGAAGCTTTTTACTTGATTGATATCTATTAGTGGTGAGCAAACTCGCAGATAACTGGGACCGGTGGATCCCGCTGATCCAGTTTTTAAAATCTGGTTCCAGGCAAAAATTCCGGTCCTAATATAAGTCTATGGGGACCAGTAATTAAAAATGTTGGTAGAAGGGATAGGAGGATAGGAGCAAGTGCGCTGTACTTACCGAGGCACGCTGTCTGCACATCTATCGTACAGTAAAAATAAATAAAACAGTTCGTATAGGGTCCTTCTATATTATGATACCCAGCGCAGATAAAACATACGGCTACAGGTTGTAGCCCCCCCCCCCAAAATAAGTGGAACCGTATTTGGCTTTTTTTTTTATTTAAAAAAATAATTTAAAAAAACGGCATCCGGTCCCTCCCAATTTTGATACCCAGCATAGATAAAGCCTGACAGCTGGGGTCTGGTATTCTTAGGCTGGGGACACTTGGGCCCCACCCAGCCTAAAAATAGCAGCATACAGCCGCCAAGGATTGTCACATCTCTTCCCAATTTCCCTGCGACAGTGGTAATTGAGGCAATATAAGAGGTTAATGGCAGCCTACAGCTGCCATTAAGCCCTATATTAGTAATGGGAAAGGTCCCTCGCTCCCCTGCCTAGCTACATTCTGCTACTTTACCTAACTGCACCACTGCTCCCCTTCCTAGCTATGAGACATCTTCCCTTCCCAGCTATGCCTCTTTTTACCTGTCTGGCTACGCCCCTTATTCTCTGCCTAGCTGTACCCCTTCTTCCTTACCTAGTTATAACCCTGTTCCCATGCCTAGCTACATGCTGTTACTTTACCTAACTGCACACCTAATCCCTTACCTACCTACACCACTTCTTCCCTTCCTAGCTATGCTCCTTCTACCATGCCTAGCTATGCTTTTTCTTCCCTGACTAGTTACAACCCTGTTCCCCTGCCTAGCTACATCCTGATACTTTACCTAACTGCACCACTGCTCCCCTTCCTAGCTACGCCCCTGTCTGGCTACACCCCTTATTGTCTGCCTAATTATACCCCTTCTCCCCTGCCTACTTAAACGATGATCTCCTGCCTAGCTAAGCCCCTTCTTCCCTACCTAGTTATGTCCCTATTCCCCTACCTAGCTTCATACTGCTACTTTATCTAACTGCACACCTACTCCCCCTACCTACCTACACCACTTCTTCCTTTCCTAGTTACATCCCTTCTCCCCTGCCTAGCTAAGGTCCTTTTTCCTTTTTTAGTTACACCCCTTCTACTCTGTCTAGCTACAACCCTGTTCTTCTGCTTATCTACATCCTGCTACTTTACCTAGCTGTTTCCTTGCCTAGCTATGTCCCTTCTTTCCTGTCTAGCTATGCCCCTTCTCCTCTGTCTAGCTATGCCCCTTCTCACCTGCCTAGTTATGCCCCTTCTCACCTGCCTAGTTATGCCCCTTCTCCCCTGCCTAGCTATGCCTCTTCTCCTCTGCCTATGCCCCGTCTTTCCTGCCTAGCTATGCCCCTTCTGCACTGCCTGGCTATGTCCCTTCTTCCCTGCCTAGTTATGCCCCTTCTCCCCTGCCAAGCTATGCCCCTTTTTCACTGAATAGCTATGCCCCTTCTTCCCTGCCTAGCTACACCCCTTCTTCCCTGCCTAGCTATGTCCCTTCTTCCCTGACTAGTTATGCCCTTTCTCCTCTGCCTAGCTATGACCCTTCTTCCCTGACTAGCTATGCCCCTTCTCCTCTGTCTAGCTATGCCCCTTTTCCCTTGCCTAGCTATGCCCCTTCTCCCCTGCCTAGCTATGCCCCTTCTTTCCTGTCTAGCTATGTCCCTTCTTTCCTGTCTAGCTATGACGCTTCTCCCCTGCCTAGCTATGCCCCATCTCCCTTGCCTAGCTATGCCCCTTCTCACCTGCCTAGCTTTACCCCTTCTCACCTGCCTAGCTATACCCCTTCTCACCTGCCTATCTATGCCCCTTCTCACCTGCCTAGCTTTTCCCCTTCTCACCTGCCTAGCTATGCCCCATCTCCCTTGCCTAGCTATACCCCTTCTCACCTGCCTAGCTATGCCCCATCTCCCTTGCCTAGCTATACCCCTTCTCACCTGCCTAGCTATGCCCCATCTCCCTTGCCTAGCTATACCCCTTCTCACCTGCCTAGCTATGCCCCATCTCCCTTGCCTAGCTATACCCCTTCTCCCTTGCCTAGCTATGCCCCTTCTCACCTGCCTAGCTATACCCCTTCTCACCTGCCTATCTATGCCCCTTCTCACCTGCCTAGCTTTACCCCTTCTCACCTGCCTAGCTATGCCCCATCTCCCTTGCCTAGCTATGCCCCTTCTCCTCTGTCTAGCTATGCACCTTCTCACCTGCCTAGCTATGCACCTTCTCACCTGCCTAGCTATGCCCCTTCTCACCTGCCTAGCTATGCACCTTCTCACCTGCCTAGCTATGCACCTTCTCACCTGCCTAGCTATGCCCCTTCTCACCTGCCTAGCTATACCCCTTCTCACCTGCCTAGCTATGCCCCATCTCCCTTGCCTAGCTATACCCCTTCTCACCTGCCTAGCTATGCCCCATCTCCCTTGCCTAGCTATACCCCTTCTCACCTGCCTAGCTATGCCCCATCTCCCTTGCCTAGCTATACCCCTTCTCACCTGCCTAGCTATGCCCCTTCTTTCCTGTCTAGCTATGTCCCGTCTCACCTGCCTAGCTATGCCCCATCTCCCTTGCCTAGCTAAACCCCTTCTCACCTGCCTAGCTATGCCCCATCTCCCTTGCCTAGCTAAACCCCTTCTCACCTGCCTAGCTATGCCCCATCTCCCTTGCCTAGCTATGCCCCTTCTCACCTGCCTAGCTATACCCCTTCTCCCCTGCCTAGCTATGCCCCATCTCCACTGCCTAGCTATACCCCTTCTCCCCTGCCTAGCTGCCCCATCTCCACTGCCTAGCTATGCCCCTTCTCACCTGCCTAGCTATACCCCTTCTCCCCTGCCTAGCTATGCCCCATCTCCACTGCCTAGCTATGCCCCATCTGCCCTGAGTAGCTATGCCTCTTCTCCCTTATCTACACGCCTGCTTAAACACAAAATTTATTACTTTGATGGTGACATTGGCCGCCATATTTCCTGGGCGCCAATGAATCTGCATAGGTTGCACATATGATATATCGACCTTCCATGCACTTTTCTACCTTTCTTGCTTTGGAGTAAATGGTTTGACACCCGGTAGGCTACATATATAAATTCCCGTCCTATGTGGGCTGTTATCTTGATCTTTCTGCTTGGGGATTTGAGGTCTATAAGATTAATGAGTTGTGTAATGAGAAGGCGATATTTACTACCATGAGATCACGAAGGTGAATGCTGCCACGTCCCCTCATTAGGTGAAGGCGACAGGAGAAATTGAGTGGACTGGAGACAAGAAGCAATGGGTTTCTAGGAATGAAGACAATGGCGTTCAAGTGATCTCCCAAAAAGCTTTGTTTTCTCTCCTCCGAGATGTCAGATTGATATCTTAGAAAGGAATGAATGTATGAATTTGGTCAGTTGAAACTACAGTATTGGAGACAGAAACTACATGGAATGGCAGAACTGGTTATTTTCAGGGGAATCGTCTACAAGGGCGCATTGGTTTCTGAAGTTAAATAGTCCTGCAACTAAAGCAACATTGACACGTGTGCAATAGAATTCGATTCCCATAAGGGTACTTTACACACGGCGATATCGGTATCGATATCGTTAGCGAGTGTACCTGCCCCCATCGGTTGTGCGTCATGGGCAAATCGCTGCCCATGGCGCACAACATCGCTAACACCCGTCACACGGACTTACCTTCACTGCGACGTAACTCTGGCCGGCGATCCACCTCCTTTCTAAGGGGGCGGTGAGTGTGGCGTCACAGCGACGTCACACGTCAGCCGTCCAATAGCAGAGAAGGGGCGGAGATGAGCGGCCGGCCAATAGAAGCGGAGGGGCGGAGATGAGCGGCCGGAACATGCCGCCCACCTCCATTCTTCCTCATTGCCGGTGGACGCAGGTAAGGAGATGTTTATCATTCCTGTGGTGTCACACACAGTGATGTGTGTTGCCGCAGGAACGACGAACAACATCGTACCTGCAGCAGCAACGATATTTGGAAAAGGAGCGACGTGTCAACGAGCAACGATTTTTCACGGTTTTGCGCTTGTTGATCGTCGCTCCTTGGTGTCACACGCTGCGATGTCGATAACGGCACCGGATGTGCGTCACTAACGACGTGACCCCGACGATATATCGTTAGCGATGTCGCAGCGTGTAAAGCACCCTATAGACATGGTCTTTTATGGGCACCATCAGTTTATCATAATTAAATGCAACTAAAGGGTTTATTAAACTTTTTCCATTAAGAGCAGCAGAATCGGACAGACTTGAACCACTGACTTGTCAAACAACAAGATGCCACCAATTTCCTCATAACCCCTTCACCCCGATTTAACATTTTCCGTTTTTTTTTTTTGCTCCCCTTCTTCCGAGCCGTAACTTTTTTACTTTTCCGTCAACCTTGCCATATAAGGGCTTGATTTTTGCGAGACGTGTTGTATTTTTAAATGTAACCATAAGTTTTACCATATAGTGTACTGGAAAACAGCAAAAAAAATTTAAGTGTGGGAAAAACTGTAATAAATGTGTGATCACACAATAGTTTTTGGGATATTTTATTCACCATGTTCACTATATGATAAAACTGATGTGTTGGTGTGATGTCTCAGTTCGGTGCGAGTTTGTAGACACCAAACATATATACGTTTTATTTTTATCTAAGGGGTGAAAAAAAATTCACAAGTTTGTCCAAAAAAAGTGGCTCATTTTTTGCACCGTATTCTGAAACACATAGCGTTCTCATTTTTCAGGATCAATGGCTCAGTGGTAGCTTATTTTTTGCGCCTCAAGTTGACATTTTTAATGGTACCATTTTTGTAGCAGAGATGCTATGTTTTGATCATCTGTTATTGCTTTTTGCGCAAAATTTGCGGTGACCAAAAAAAGCAATTTTGGTGTTTGGAATATTGTTGACGCTGCGACATTTACCAATCAGATTAATTGATTTTATATTGATAGATCGGGCATTTCTGAACGCAGCGGTGATTTGAACTTTTAAGTTTTTTTTATTTTTTTTAAATTTTTTAAAACGTTTTCAACTTTTTTTTTTATTTTACTAGTCCCCCTAGGCCACTATAACGATCAGCGGTCTGATCGCTCTTTCATTTCTCCAGATCACAGCTACACAGCTGAGATCTGGAGAAAAGCTGCTTTACTCTCACACACAGCAGTTTGCCGGCCGTGAGAGAAAGTGACTCATGATAGCTACAGGAGTCATCACATGACTTCCGATGGGGGTGGGTACATTATGCTTACGGCGGCGCGCTGTTACATCTTGCTGTCAGAATTTGACAGCGAGATGTAAGGGGTTAATAGGAGCGGGTGGAATGCGTTTCTACTCGCATCTGGCAGGCACACGTGTCAGCTGTTGAAATCAGCTAATATGTTTTGCCGATCGCTGCGGGCAGGTATTTCTGCTTGGCGACGGGTGAAGAACCTGTATAAGCTCTGGATAGCAGGGCAGGGTACAGCACCAGGTAAGGACAAGAGGTGTTACACCTATCCTCTCACTAATACCAGGTCCAACTGTTGTTATTGCATTCCCAATGTCCCCTTATTTGTGGTGTTGTTGAGATGTGTTTTTGTAGTGTCTCAGACATCTGTTGGTCTGAATGCGCTCACCACATGTAAAGTGGGACAATTATAGAGAGCAAACCAATGGCCCACTTGGAAAAAATAATAATTGAGGAGCGAATGTTGCGGGCGGGGGCCAGACCGTAGCTAAGGGGCTGCTCGAGGATGCTCGGATCCGGGGCTTTACTGTGGCTGGAGTGGGAACCAGACCCGGGCTCAAGCAGCGGTCTGCCGCCCACAAGTGAAAAGGGGATATTTACAGGGGAGATTGTCTGTGACATCACCGTGGGTTGCGGTGATGAGATGGTGGCACCGCCGCTGCCTCTGGGGACCGTGCCTGGGATTGATGGAGCGGGGCAGCAAGGTGGGATCCCCTCCACGGGTAGGGAAGTTGTAGTCCCGGGGCCCAGGGTATTGTCAGAGGTTGCAGGGAGCAATCTTTAGGAAGCAGGAAGTAAAGCACTTACAGTTGGTAGTTGTGGTACTGGATAAGGCTGTGCTCATGTGGAGGGTCAAGAAACACACAGTCTGTTTTGTCAACCAACTTGCCAAATGGCCGGTCACCTTTGGCGGGTGTCTTCGGGTCCCATACCCAGATGTACAGCCAGGGCCCTTCTTACACTCTCTCTGTCTCCCTCATGTCTGGACTAGTCCGCTTGAATGGCCTCTGGACTGGGTCCACTCTCCCGGCACCGGCGGGCTACAACCCTGTCCCGGTCGCCTCAAGTTCCCCGCGACCGGATCTCCATCGCCTGTGGCCCTCACTGCCACCTAGTCCGGTAGTTCAGGGCTCCAACCCCGACTTCCAGCTTTTCCAGGGAGCTCCAAGCTTCTCCCTGTCAGCGCTTCACTGACTACAGCACCAACTAAACTAAACTCCTCTCGCCCCCTCCCTTTTTCCTGGGGAGGGGGTGAGTAGGGCCTGATTGGCTGACGTACATCTGTGTGGGGATTGTATAGCTGCCAAGGAGAATTAACTCTTTCTGTGACTACCTGATTTTGCCAGGGCGTCACACAACCGTAGGTAGAAACATTTTTTCTCGACTATCAGCCTCTTCTACCCAAAGTGAGAATCACCTGTTGAATAACCAGACCGTTTGTTCATTAGGTGCATTGATTTTTAAGCCAGCATAAAAATTGCTATTTGCAGCACATTGGCAATGTGAACATATGTGCTGCCGAAAACATGAAATTAGAGCAATTATTCTTGCCCATAGGATGTTCATTTCCCTGTTTAAACAGATGGTTGTTTAATGGTCTGTAATGGCCCTTCTGATGGTGCCACGAATTACAAGTAAATAATCAATTCTTCTCAGTCACTTTTAAGCAACTTTTGAAGGATCTCAGCACGCAGGTTGTTGCAAATATCTTGGGGAACTAGCTACAGGTCTCCTGTGTATGAGGCTTGTGAAAATCCTTCTGTCTCTTCTTCCGGACACCTTGTTCTCCATTATGCTTAAAAAAGTTCTTAATGATATTGGTGGTATCTTTTGGGTCATTGTATGTCTGCAGAATAAAACTGGTCAGGCACCTCCCTAACGATATTACATGGTTACATGGTGGATAAGTATCTACCTGTATTTCTCAGCATTGAGGAAACTAAGAAATAGGCAACGTTGAGGACCATAGCCCCAGCCTAGGAAACTTAGTGCACCAGATAAAAGACACGTCATGTTTGAAATTGGAAGTTGTCCAGCAGTGCCATCAGTCCAGAACAAACAGCAACCAGTTGGACTCAACTATATCCAACTACTGTTTGGAAAAACTGAGCCAGAATTGGTTTTCAAGGAAGGATTGTGGCCAAAACCAGACCTTTGACATGGAATAAAGGTCAAGAGACTCAAGTATTTTACCCTATACAAAAATGGAGCCATATAGATCACCACCTATATTGAAAATCTTCATATAACTTTTATTGCACATAAATATTAACAAAACACGTCAATAATAATAAAGTGCCTAGTGCCACGTACCGAAAAGTCCATAGAGAGAGCGAGTAATATCTCCGATAAGATATGAATGCATATACAGTAAATCACATATATCTAACCGCCAAATAACAGAGTAAACACATATTTATTTATTGCACTCACCTATAAATAATATCCGTTAGTATATGGCACTCCTATGACCCCTACGCGCGTTTCGCGTGGGCTTCCTCGAGGGGTCTCCAAGCGACTCAAGTATGCATGAAAACATAGGAACTGTGGTGCAAAAAAATGGTAGCAGATGCTGTAAGGAGGTGTCATATTCCCCCCTGAAGATATAGATAGTATAAATATAATGTTTTGATTTTTGTAATGTTTTCCTTTAGTAGAATGTGTTAATTTCCCTGTGGGCTGCAGTACTAACCACCAGCTTTTCCGTTTTTCATTTGTTTTGTTTTTTTGCTCCCATTTTTTCGAGAGCCGAAACGTTTCAAATTTTCCATAAATGTTGCCATATGAGGGCTTGGTTTTTGCGGGACGAGTTCTACTTTTAAATGAAACCAGGAGTTTTAAAATATAATGTACTGGGAAATGGCAACAAATTTCCAAGTGCGGAAAAATTGCAAAAAGAGTGCGATTGCACGATTGTTTTTGGGGTACTTTATTCACTGTGTTAACTATATTATAAAACCGATGTTTAAGTGTGATTCCTCAGGTCGATACAACTTCATAGACATCAAACATGTATAGGTTTACTTTTACCTAAGAAATTAAAACATTTTAGAAGTTTATCCAAAAAATGTGGCACACTATTTGCGCCATTTTCCGAGACCCGAAGCATTCTCATTTTTCAAGAAATGGGGCTCAGTGAGGACTTATTTTTTGCATTTCGAGTTGACATTTTTCAATGATATCATTATTGCGCAGATGATTCGCTTTGTACACCTCATATTGCATTATGTGCAAAATTTGCAACAAACAAAAAAATGTCATTTTGGCATTTGTAATTCTTTTGCCACTACGCCGTTTACCAATCAGATTAAGCGATTTTATATTTTGATAGATCGGGCATTTATGAATGCGATGATACCAAATATGTGTATATTTTTTCTTTTCTTAACCCTTTAATTTTCAATGAAGGCGATTGGGGGGTGACTTGAACTTTTAGGGTTTTTTTAAACTTTTTTTTTTAATTTTTTTTTATTTATTTTACTAGTCCCCCTAGAGGACTATAAGGACCTGCAGTCTGATCACTGATTAGATTTCTGTTGGTCAGAGCCGCACAACTATGATGAGGAGAAATGCCGCATTTTTGTTAGAGCCACTGTAACAGGAACTATGTCATGATAGGGACAGGAGTCATCTCATGACCCTTTGCTACCTTGGTAACCATCGGCTTGGTGTTCTTTTGCCTGCCTGTCCTGAAGAAGAGAGCTGGGGGTCCTGAAACGCGTTGACCTGAGCATGAAATAAAAGTAACATTAATCTTAAACCTTCATCATTGGTCATTGGCGCAGCGTGAAATACCCATCTCTACTACTCTCTGTTATCAGCCAAATTGAGGACTGCTGCCATGACCTGGATTTTCATGCTTTTATAGGAGTTGTGACTTTCACAACTTCATTTGGTGAGTAATACAGCTCATTTCATACCCCATATATATTGGGGTAAGACCCTATTGCGCTTTTTATCCACAGTTCTTTCATCTCAGGGTCTCCAATGGTGACAGGGAAAGGCGATTTCCGCTCCGTGTCCATTGAAATTGCGCTGTCACATTTCGACAGCATGATCTTAAGGATTAACAGGCAAGGGTGGATCGTGGATCCACTTGCACCTGCGAGGCACACATGTCAGCTGTTTTAATCAGCAGACATGTGCAGGGATCGACGCCGGCTCACCGTAGCAGCCGGTGGTGATTACCCCGACATGATTTAGGACATACCGGTACGTCCTCAGTCGTAAAGTGGTTAAAGCTCATGTGCCCCAATGCAAAAGCTCCAATGGGGCCCCCAATTAAGGCAAGTCTTTGATACCATTGGCCTTTTGGGATTTTGGGGTCCCCCTAGACTCCAGTGCACCCCTGCTGCTGGTGACTGATAAAAAACATTACATGAGTAAAGGTGAATTAAAAACAAATGTAAAGAAAATCTAGACTAAAATATAGGAGAGAAAAAATGAATGCCTTAGGGCAAAATGTTACAGCGTCTGGTATTTTTCTAGACACTTCCCTATAATGTGTTATGTTTTGTCAATTTCTCCCATTGTGTTAGGATTGAATATTTTAGAAGTATTTTCTTTTTTTTTTTTTTTTTTTCAATCATTTCGAGGCGTTTTTGCCTTTAAGATGGTTTTATTGTAATGGACTCGTCAGTGATTATACATTTTGTAAGCCGCTATTAGCACCTCTCGGCTCCAGGGCTGCGGCTTTCCCTCCAAACCACAACACTTCATCCATTCTGTTATATTGTATCTGCGTCTTGTTTGTCAGGATAAGCTCTGCTCTTACCAAAACCCTTTGGCTAATTGATACTAAGCTGATTCAGCGCCTCTCATTAAGTCCTCTATAAAACATGACACCGTATTCTTCTTCTATTTGCTTTCATCACTAATTGTCTGGATGCAGTTCCCCCATTATCTACATACATACTTCACTTCAGTTCAGAAACATCATTTCAAGCTATGCTGGCAACTTGTAAGGAATTTCTATTTGAATAGTTCCAAATAAAAGGGAAAATAATCAATAGGTTTTTGATATGTAATCTGATGGAAGGACAGAGACCCTGATTCCAGTGATGTATCACTTAGTTTACTTGGTTCTATAGTTATGATGCAATCACAGTTTTTCCTGGTGCAGATCTAGCCGACCTCAGAGTCCTGAGCCCTGTATAACCCCGTCCACACAAGTGATTGGCTGCTCTCTGTGTAGAACCCCACCCACAACACTGATTGGCAGCTCTCTGTGTATAACTTCACCCACACAACTGATTTACATTCTCTGTGTATAACCCAACCCACGCAATTAATTGATAGCTCTCTGTGTAGAACCCCACCCACTCCACTGATTGGCAGCTCTATGTGTATAATTCTGCCCACACCACTAATTGGCAACTGTGTATAACTCCACTCAAACCACTGATTGGCAGCTGTGCATAACCCCACCCACATCACTGATTGGCAACTCTCTGTGTATAACCTTACACACAAAACTGATTGGCAGTTCTCTGTGCATAACCCCAACCCCACCACTCATTGGCAGCTGTGTATAACCCCACCCACACCACTGTTTGGCAGTTTTCAGTGTATAACCCCTCTCACACCACTGATTGGCAGCACTCTGTGTATAACCCCGCCCACACCACTGATTGGCAGCTGTGTATAACTCTGCTCACACCACTGATTGGCAGCTGTGTATAACTCTGCCCACACCACTGATTGGCAGCTGTGTATAACCCTGCCCTAACCATTGATTGGCAGCTCTCTGTGTATAACCACGTAATTGATTCCAGTACGTATGACAACGATTTTATACGTACCAGAATCACGGACACACACATACCTATCAAAATCAACGGGTCTGCGCACACATCAGTGATTTCTCACAGACCGTGTGTCTGTGCAGCGCACACACGTGTCCGAATGTTTCACACGGAGACAGTTTGTTTTTCTCCAGCAGCACTGATGTCATATGGACTACACGCTGATGTGATCCGTGTGACATGTACCGGAGAAAACATGTGTCTGTGAAATAAATGATTTTCTATACTCGCCTGTCTCCAGCGATGCTGTCTTTGGCGCTGCTGTTACTTGCTTCCAGGTCTGCTCATTATACTCATGAATATTCACTGCACCGTGGACCTAGAAGCAGCAGCAATGGAGGCATCAGCGGCGTGCACAGCAACACCAGGGAACAGGTGAGAAAAAACTTCCTGATCTCCGTGTGGTATCACATATGCCCGTACAAGTGCCAAAACCATGGCATACGAAGGGCCATATGCACCTTTAACACATCAGTGAAAAACATGTTTGTTTTCCATATACGTGTAAAGGAGGCCTCATGGGAAGCTTTTTCTTGCGGATTCCAGATGGTGTCTTGCTGAAAAAGATGCTGTGTGCACATAAGCTTGGAGAGCTCGAAAATTCAGCAAACACTCATTGTTCATCTAGGGCAGAATATCTTCCTACTTTCAGCACCTGAGGGAGCATTGTATGGCGAAACAGGACATCCCAGTGGTCCTTTAGTACTGAATGCCATGAGATTACCTTGTCACTGTACAGTAGAGCCACAGCTAAGATTTTCTTTACAACCAAGAGGTCTGTGCACTGTCCAGAATATGACGTTTTCTTAAGGGTGCTTTACACGCTGCGACATCGCTAGCGATCGCTAGCGATGTCGCGAGCTTTACCACCTGCCCCCGTCGTTCGTGCGACATTTGGTGATCGCTGCCGTAGCGAACAATATCACTACAGCAGCGTCACACGAACATACCTGGTCAGCGACGTCTCTGTGACCGCCGAACAATCCCTCCCTCAAGGGGGAGGTGCGTTCGGCGTCACAGCGGCATCACTAAACGGCCGGCCAATAGAGGAGGAGGGGCGGAGATGAGCGGCCGTAACATGCCGCCCACCTCCTTCCTTCCGCATTGCTGGTGGACGCAGGTAAGGAGATGGTCGTTGTTCCTGCGGTGTCTCACATAGCGATGTGTGGTGCCGCAAGAACGGCGAACAACCAGTGGCATGCACCACCGACGATATTATGAAAAAGGGCGACGTGTCAACGATCAACGATTTTTGCCATTTTTGTGATCGTTGATCGTCGCTCCTTGGTGTCACACGCTGCGATGTCGCTAACGACGTGACCCCGACAATATATCCTTAGCGATGTCGCAGCGTGTAAAGCACCCTTTACGCTTACATTTTAATACAATTTTCGTAAGAACACGACATGTTATAATATTAAAACCTTATTAGATACAATACATTATATATGTAACATGATATGACATGATAATATGCGGCAGCGTGTTTTATAATGTCCAATACTTTTCCCTCTCTCTTTCTTCCTCTCTCGCTCTTGCAATCTTGCTCTGTTTCTCTCTTTTTCATTCCCTCGTTTCCCCTCTCCCACTTACTCTATCACTCTCACTCTCTTTTCCCTTCTATTTCGCTCCCTCTCCTCTCTCTTCCTTACTGTCCCTTTCCCCCTCTCTTTCTCCTCTCTCTTGTTCTCTGTTTTTCTCCCCCTTTCTTGATTTTTCTCTCACTTTCTTTCAGTCTTGCTTTTTATTTCTCTCTTTGTATCCCTCTATTTCTATCTCTTTTCCACTTTTCCTTCTCTTTCTTTCTCTTTTTTTTCTCTCTCTTACTCCTTTCCTCTCTCGTTCCCCCTCTTGCTTGTAACTCTCGTGGCCAGTGAAGAGGCAGTGACCCGGAGTAGTGGATCCACTGGACCACAGGGAGGACCCGGGATTACCCTTTAGTGGAAGGGGCTTAACTAAAGGCTGCTTTAAACAGTACGATCTATCGTGCGATCGCACCCGCCCCCATCGTTTGTGCGGCACAGGCAATTTGCTGCCCGTGTCGCACAATGTTGTAACCCCCGTCACATGCACTTACCTTCCAAACGACCTCGCTGTGGGTGGCGAACATCCACTTCCTGAAGGGGGAGGGACGTTCGGCGCCACCACGACGTCACACAGCGGCTGGCCAATAGAAGCGGAGGGGCGGAGATGGGCGGGACATAAACATCCCGCCCACCTCCTTCCTTCCGCATTGCCGGCAGGACGCAGTTAAGCTGCAGTTCATCGTTCCCAGGGTGTCACATGGAGCGATGTGTGCTGCCTCGGGAACATTGAACAACCCGACGTTCGATTTTTAGAAAATGAGTGACGTGTCAACGATGAACGAGAAGGTGAGTATTTCTGCTCGTTCATAGCTGTCACACGCTACGACATCACTAACGATGCCGGATGTGCGTCACTTACGACGTGACCCCACCGACATCTCGTTAGATATGTCATAGCATGTAAAGCCCGCTTTAGTGGAAGGGGCTTAACTAAGCGCTGTGAGGCGTCAGTTACCGGGATTGTGGCAGCAAACCCCCAGGGCAGGTACGGACACTGGTATGGACACAGATGTAAGCAGGTACAGGCAGGATGACTGAGGCAGACAGGCAGGTGAGTATGGACAGATATGGTAAGCACAGCAGGGAAAATAGGTATGGGAAGGCAGGTACAGGTGATGCACTAAAGGCCGCTTTACACGCAGCGACATCGCTAACAAGATATCGCTGGGGGTCACGGAATTCGTGAGCCACATCCGGCCTCGTTAGCAATGTCGTTGCGTGTGAAACATACGAACAACCGCTAACAATCAAAAATACTCACCTTATCGCTGATCGTTGACACGTCGTTCTATTCCCGATTATCGTTGCTGCTTTTACACGCAGGTTGTTCGTCATTCCTGAGGCAGCACACATCGCTACGTGTGACACCCCGGGAACTATGAACACAGCTTACCTGCGTCCTCCGGCAACGAGGTGGGTGTGTCTTTCCTTCGGCTGCTCTCCGCGCCTCCGCTTCTATTGGCCGCCTCCGTGTGACGTTGCTGTGACTTCGCACGAACCGCCCCCTTAGAAAGGAGGCAGTTCGCCGGCCACAGCGACATCACAGGGAAGGTAAGTATGTGTGATGGGGCCTAACGATATGGTGCACCACGGGCTGCGATTTGCCCGTGACACACAAACGACGGGGGCGAGTGCGCTCACTAGCGATATCGCTAGCGAGATTGCAGCATGTAAAGTGGCCTTTAGGGATAACAGGACAGGAGATCAGGACTTGACATCTAACTAGCTAGCAGACTAAAAACTGACTAACTAAAGGCATTGTGCAGGCACCTCGCCTAATGGGAGGGTGCCTTAAATACATAGTGCTCATGGCTGGGAGCCATTTCCTGGAAAAAGCGGGCCGGCTCTTTAACAAGAGGGCTGGTGTGCGTGTAGATGAGCACATGGGTAGCTACAGGGGAAAACGCAACCTGGTGGCGCCAGTGAGTAAATCGGCAGCCCTGGAGGGATGCCACCGCTACATTGCTTCATTCCTTCTCAATCTTTCTCATTCTTTCTCTCACTTTATTTCAATCTTGCTGTTTTCCTCTCTCTCTCTCTCTCTCTTTATAACTCCCCCTCTCCAATTCCCTCTCTCTTTTCCCCTCTTTATTTCTCTCTCTCTTTTCAGAATGAAATGGGGGTGGAAGAGGGGAACACACTTTGTTGTAATGTGTGAGGGCAGAGGTAGGATCTGGAGACACGTGGTGTTGTGACAAATAACAATAAACGGATCGGGCCTGGGGTTTCATAATCTTCAGGCACTGAACATTGGAGATAGAGGGAACGTGCTGCTCGAGCAGATTATGGTTGGGTGGAAGGAGGAGGTCACACATTGTGTTGGATCTCAGTGTGGAGTGGAGAAAACTATACACGTTTTGTCACGCAACGTGATGGAAGATTGTAAGGATTGTGCTGCTATATGTATGTAACACAGCAAGAAAACATCACGTATATAAGCAACGTACCAACTCAACGCAAAGCAGATGCTTCAAGCCAAGTCTGATTACTGATGCCAGGGGACATGGAAAGCCTACTTCTACGCACCCTACAGTGTTCCCCGAGGCTAGCAATCATATCCGCAGAAGATGTCTGAACTTCTAATACTATCATATCCCAAGGAGCGGTTCAAGCACAAGAATCCACACAAAATATCCCTAGGCAAAAATAAAATAAAAATTGTGGTCCTCCTGGACTTGTACGCAGATGTAAAAACTACCAGTTATTATCACTGAGGTCAGAAACTTGTGACACGTCAGCTAGAACTCCAAGACCTACAAAAATCAACTGCAAGTGTGCTGAAAAAGATAACTACTTAATGAATAAAAATGAATAAAACTGTATATTAAATTGTGATGGGGCTTTCACCATGGATATACAGTACAGACCAAAAGTTTGGACACACCTTTTCATCTCTAGAATAACTGTTAAGAGGAGGCTTTCTGCAGCAGGCCTTCATGGTAAAATACCTGCTAGGAAACCACTGCTAACGACAGACAACAAGCAGAAGAGACTTGTTTGGGCTAAAGAACACAAGGAATGGACATTAGACCAGTGGAAATCTGTGCTTTTGGTCTGATGAGTCCAAATGAGATCTTTGGATCCAACCACCGTGTCTTTGTAGAAAAGGTGAACGGATGGATTCTACATGCCTGGTTCCCACCATGAAGCATGGAGGAGGAGGTGTGATGGTGTGGGGGTGCTTTGCTGGTGACACTGTTGCATCTTGCAGCGGCATGCTATTCCATCTGGTTTGCGTTTAGTTGGACCATCATTTATTTTTCAACAGGACAATGACCCCAAACACACCTCCAGGCTGTGTAAGGGCTATTTGACTAAGAAGGAGAGTGATGGGATGCTACGCCAGATGACCTGGCCTCTAGAGTCACCAGACCTGAACCCAATCGAGATGGTTTGGGGTGAGATGGACCGCAGAGTGAAGGAAAAAGGGCCAACAAGTGCTAAGCATCTCTGGGAACTCCTTCAAGACTGTTGGAAGACCATTTCCGGTGACTATCTCTTGAAGCTCATCAAGAGAATGCCAAGAGTGTGCAAAACAGTAACAAAGCAAAAGGTGGCTACTGTGAAGAACCTAGAATATAAGACATATTTTCAGTTGTTTCACACTTTTTTAAGTATTTCATTCCACATGTGATAATTCATAGTTTTGATGCCTTCAATGTGAATCTACAGTTTTCAGAGTCCTGAAAATAAAGAAAACTCTTTGAATGAGGTGTGTCCAAACTATTGGTCTGTATATAGCTACCAAGGAAGGCACAATATAACAGCTGATATAAAGGTAAAAAATAAAGGGATTAAACAACAATCAAAACACAATGAATAAAGCAAATATATGTCTCAATGAAGACTGAAGACAAAACAACTAATATAAGATTTTGTACCACGTGGCTTTTTTTGCTTTTTTCATGCGTTTTTTCTTGCTTCCTTATTTTAATCAATTAAAACAAGGAAAAAGCATCCCATCGAAGTCTATGAGAATCGTGACTTGCTGTGCACACGCTGCTTCTTTGTTCTTGCAGATTTCATTGTTGCAAAAAGAAGCAGCGTGTCAATTGGTTCTGAGGTTTTTTCTGCTTTTCTATAATCCCCTGCAATGCTTTATCACTACAGTGGATTATATTGCAGCACTTCGCTTTACAGACTGTGCATAAATCATGGTGTGTGAGGCTCCCCATAGCTCAGTAACCCGGGGTTCATCACGGTGACGACCCAGAATTACCATGGCAGCGATCAGGTACCTGTGATCGCATTACAGGGACCCTATCACCATGGAGAGGTAAGCAATTCCTCTCCCTGATTCCTAAATTCTGCGATCATACTGATCGCAGCATTCATGGGGTTAAACTTCCGGGAGCGGCGTGGGGACTGCTTCCAGCAGTGAAAGCCGGGTCCCGGCTTTAACATCAGCTGGAGATGCGGCGGTGATCAAGGAGGTACAGTGTCTGAACCCACGCGATGGCCATGACAAGTTATCATAGTTTCATAGAAAGTGCATACCTATGGAATGTTATCACTGATGTCTATGGATGACAAACAAAAAGGTCAGATCATATCAAAATGTAAGTTTCCTACAATCTCAAAGAGTGTTTGCACAGTATCATCCAAGGCTGATACGAACTCAAAGTAAATACATAGTACATCTAGTATATTTACCTTATGTTTCACTTGAGCTTCTTCCCATATCAACCCTAAGAAGGTGCCATGGTGAAACGTGCGTTGGTCAAGTATTTAGAAAGATACTAGATGCATTATGAATGTACTTTGAGTTTGCATGAACTTTGGATTTTGCACTATGCATATGTGACGCTCTGGCCTATCAGGTTGTCTCAGGGTATTGTGCAATCTGCCCTTCTGTGCAATATCCACCTCCTCCTTGTTTACGGGTCCCTAACAAAATGGTGTTGCCAAAGATCAGCTAATCAAAATGCTAGGGACACTCTGCACCACACCCACCAGACACACCAGTGGACGGCCTGAGTTGAATAGGGTCGCCCATTTGGGCAGTTGGTCAAGGGGAGGTCAGGAGTGTCAGGAGCAGTTCAGTTGAAATAGGAGGTAAAAGTGAGAGGAGGTCAGGAGCTGGACTCCTTGAAGTTACTTGGTAGCAGACCTTGGTCTGGGCCTGGTAGGAGCTGGACCCCCGGTCACAGGGGATCGTGACAAGGGGCACGGCATTGTCATGGAGGACAGCCGGCGGCTTTGTACCATCACCGGGCTTGGACCAGGGCACGACAGGGTACGTGGACCCTAGGGAGTAGCTTCAGGCATCCTGACAATTTACACAACGAGAACAGAGCCTTCAAGATCCGCTCTCCACCCGCTTCAAAATTGGAGTACTAGCGCAACGAGAGGGATAGGACTTTCCACAAATACGGTCCAAGAAATCCCAAGCGTGAACCCTGAGAGCAAGTTCCCTCAGTTAGCCATACTGGGGAGCGGGACCTGACTAGTTTCAGGCTACAGGGACCAACCAGAGAAAAACAAGGTGCCAAGGGAAGGTCACAGATCAACAGGCAACACCAATGGAAATGGGACCCAGGCGTGCTCCCCCTTAGCGGCAGCAGTGTCCAGAACTTTGGTTTACTACAGTTGTCGGTGTCATCGTTATTGGACTAAGTGTGTACGCAAGGGACCTTTACCTCCCAAATGGCACATCCCTGTCACCATCACCGAGTCCTGGGGTATCCCCCCTACCCTTGGAAGGGTTAAACACCTGGCTGCCCACTCCATCGCCACCGGGTACTCTCAGCCGCAGCGGTGGTACTCCACCTTACCACGCACCACGGGTGGCATCACAAACTATTTCATACACCATCCCCTGTAAATACTCCCCCTTCATTCGAGTGGCCACGAGACCCCCGAGTCCGGACGCCCCTCGAGCCACCGCGGATCCGGATCCGAGCAGCTCGGCTAGCGATGTCGCAGCGTGCAAAGTACCCCTTAAACGTTTAACACCAATTTCTCATTTTTCCAACAAACGTACAAAACCATTTTTTTAGGGACCACATTACATTTGAAGTGACTTTCAGAGGTGACAGAAGATACCCAATAGTGATACCATTCTAAAAACTACACACCTCATGCTGCTCAAAACCACATCCAAGGAGTTTATTAACCCTTCACGTCCTTCACAAGAACTAAAGCAATGTGCAAGGAAAAATGAAAATGTTACTTTTTTTCCCATGAAAATGTTACTTTAGTCCCAAATTTTGCATTTACACAAGAGTAAGAAGACAAAATACACCATACAATTTGTTGTGCAATTTCTCCTGAGTACACTAGTAACGCATACATGGTGGAAATCTACTGTTTGGGAGCACGGCAGGGCTCAGAAGGGAAGGAGCGCCATTTGAATTTTGTAAAGCAAAATTGTGTGGAATCAATACCGGACTTCATTTTGCATTTGCAGAGCTCCTGATTTGCCTAAAGAGTGGAAATCCCAAGAAAGTGACCTCATTTTGGAAACTAGACCATTAAAGGATTTTATCTAGATGTGTGGGGAGCACCTTGAACCGGCTTCTCAAAATGTTATAACATGGAGCCAAGAAAATAAAAATTAAAAGTTTTTTCTACAAAAATGTTGTATTAGCCCTAAAATTTGCATTTTCACAAGGGTAAGAGGAAACAACACATCACATTATTTGTCGTGCAATGTCTCCTGAGTAGGTTGATACCCCATATGTGGTAGAAAACTACAGGTTGGCTGCACAGCAGGGCGTGAAAGAGAAGGAGCAACATTTGACTTTTAGAACTCAAAATTGACTAGAATTTGTAGCAGACGCCTTGTTGCATTTGGAGAGCCTCTGATGTGCCTAAAGAGTGGAGCTCCCCCACAAGTGACCACATTTTGAAAATTAGACCTCTCAAGGAATTTATCTAGATTTTTGGTGAGCACATTAAACCCCCAGGTGCTTCACAGAATTTCATAACGTTATGCCATGAAAATAAAAAAAATCTATTCTTTTCTCTAAAAAAATTGTTTTAGCTCCAAATTTTGTATTTTCTCAGTGTAACATGAATAAATGCCCCATAAAATATGTTGTTCAATTTCTCCAGAGTACACCGATACAACACGTGTAGTGGAAGACCAAAGTTTGGGAGCACAGCATGGCCATTTTTTGGCTGGAACGGTTCGCAGACGCCATGTCACATTTGACGATCCGCTGATATACAGCAGAAACTCACACAAGTGACCCTATTCTGGAAACTACACCTCTAAAAGAATTCATCTTGGTATGCAGTGAGCAATTGTAACCCTCAAGTGATTCACGGAATTATATAGCATTGGGCTTTGAAAGTAAAAATATATAATTTTTTTCCACTAAAATGTTGCTTTGGCCCCAACGTTTTAATTTTCAGAAAGGGTAAAAGGAGAAATTGGATCATGCTATTTGTTACACAATTTCTCCTGAGTACGCCAATACCCCACATGTGGCCAAAAAATTATTTTAAGGCACAGTGCAAAATTTAAAAGGGAAGGAACACCATATTGGACTTCAGATTTAGCTGGAATGGTTTGCGGGTGCCATGTCACTTTGGCGGAGCCCTTGAGGTGCCAGAAGATCAGGAGCCTCACCCAAACATTTTGTAAAATTCTAGTTCGGGTTTTGAGACAACGAGAACTTGCGTCCGAACACTGAACTTGGACTTTACAGTTATGGGATCGGGCGGGAGGAGGGGGGGCTGTAAATACAGAATATCATTAATAATAAACATTGACATTATACTTACAGGTCCCGCGATGTGTCCTGCAGACTCTGTCTCCCGGCCGCTTCTGCTTTCACGTCCGATCATTGCTGTACCCTCCCGGTAACCGACACTGACTAAAGGACCTTCCGTGGTGTCATAGCCAAGTGACCAGTCAGATGCAAATGTTGTATTACCTCGTTTTTTGCAGACTGGTCACATGGCTATGACATCATGCAAGCTCCTGTAGTGTCAGTGTATGTTACATGGGGACACAGCTGACCGGCTAAGCTATGCACTTGGGTGGAGTCTATGACTGCTTTCAGCTGAGTCTGTGTGAGCAGACCTGTGTTTGTCTCCTCCACAGATGTAGCAGAACTGAAGATGCTCACCCGCCTTTGGACTACGTTGGAGAGGTTTATTTTGGGTAATAAAGATGGAGTCTGAAATGTCTGTCAATCAAAATACAAGAAGCCTATTAATTTTTCTTTAAATTATTTTAAGAAAATAATTTAAAAAAAAATGCAGGGCTCCCGCCGTATTTTGATTGCCAGTAAGATAAAACCAGGCAGCTGGCGGCTGGGATTCTCAGCGTGGTAAGGCCCAAGCGTTCTGGACCCCCACGCTAAAAACTGCAGCCCACAGCCACCCCTGGAAATGGTGCATTGTTTCTTAGCACCATTTCCTGGCACTTTAACCGGCTCATCCAGAGGCCCTATTGGCGGTGGCATGCTGGGTAATAAAGGGGTTAATACCAGCTTTGTATTCTCAGCTGGTACTAAGCCCGAAATTCATGATGTCTTGCCAAATTTGACATGCAAACTTGCTGATCAGAACCAGGCACAATGGCTGCCTAGAATGTTGATCAGCTTCAGGAATGGCGACTGCATAGAGTGCGTGGACCAGCACCAGGGACAACGGCCGCATAGAATGTGCATCAGCATAAAGAACAATGGCTGCCCCTGTTGAAGATCCGTATGTTCTACGAATCTGTTGTCCCTGGTGCTGATACACATTCTATGCAGCCATTGTGTCTGGTGCTTATCCATGCTGTATGCAACCATTGTCACTGGTCATGAATGATCCACATTCTATGCAGCCATTGCTCCTGGTGCTGATCCACATGTTCTATACAGCCGATGTCCATGGTACTGATCAATGTTCTCTTCAGCCATTGTACCTGGTGTTGATCCACTTTTTATTCAGTCATTGTCTCTGGTGCTGATCCACGTTTAATGCAGCCGTTGTTGATGGTGCTGATCCATGTTCTATGCAGTCACTATCCCTAGTGCTGATCCACACTTTCTATCCAGCCGTTGTCCCTGGTGCTTATCTACATTGTATGCAGCTGTTGTCCCTGGTGATGATCCACTTTTTATTCAGCCATTATCCATGGTACTGATCCACGTTCTATGCAGTCGCCATCCCTAATGCTGATCCGCGCAAGCTATGCAGCTGTTGTCCCTGGTGCTCATCCACATTCTATGCTGCTGCTGTCCCTGGTGCTGATCCACTGGTTTTGTGCAGCCATTCTCCGTGGTGCTGATCCACTTTTTATTCAGTTGTTGTCTTTGGTGCTGATCCACGTTCTATGCAGCCATTGTCCTTGGTGCTCACCCATGCATTCTATGCAGCTGTTGTTCCTGGTGCTGATCCACGTTCTATTCAGCTGTTGTCCCTGGTGCTGATCCATGCATTCTAAGCAGGTGTTCTCCCTGGTGCTGCTCCACGTTCTAGGCTCTGCATCCATTGTCCCTGGTGCTGATCCACCCTTTCTATGGAGTTGTTGTCCCTGGTGCTGATACACTAGTTTTGTGCAACCGTTGTCAATGGTGCTGATCCATATTCTATGCAGCCATTGTCCACAGCAGAGAACATGGATCAGTAGCAGGAAGAACGGCTGCCTAGAATTTGGATCTGTACCAGGGAAAACAGCTGCATAGAAAGTGGATCAGCACCAGGGACAACGGCTGCACAGAAGATGGATCAGTACCAGGAACAACGGCTGCATAATCGTGGATCAGCACCAGGGACAACGTCAGAATAGAACGTGGGTCAGCACCAGGGACAACGTCTGAATAGAATGTGGATCAGAACCAGGGACAACGGCTGCATAGAACATGCATCAGAACCAGAAAGAACAGCTGCATAACATATGGATCAGCACCAGGGACAACAGCTGTAGAGAATGTGCGGATCAGCACCAGGGACAACGGCTGCATAGAACGTGGATCAGAACCAGGGACAACGGCTGCATAAAATGTGGATCAACACCAGGGACAACGGCTGCATAGAACATGCATCAGAGCCAGTAAGAACAGCTGCATAAAATATGGATCAGCACCAGGGACAACGGCTGCAGAGAATGTGCGGATCAGCACCAGCAACAATGGCTGCATAGAACGTGGATCAGAACCAGAGACAACGGCTGCATAAAATGTGGATCAGCACCAGGGACAATGGCTGCATAGAACGTGGATCAGAACCAGAGACAACGGCTGCATAAAATGTGGATCAGCACCAGGGACAATGGCTGCATAGAACGTGGATCAGCACCAGTAACAATGGCTGCTTAGAACATGGATCAGCACCAGTAACAATGGCTGCTTAGAACATGGATCAGTACCAGGGACAAGGGCTGCATAGAAAGTGGATCAGCACCAGGGACAACGGCTGCATAAACGTGGATCAGCAACAGGGACCATGGCTGCATAGAAAGTGGATCAGAACCAGGAACAACAACTACATAGAACGTGGATCAGAACCAGGGACAGCAGCTGCAGAGAATGTGGATCAGTATCAGGGACAATACCTGCCTAGAAAGTGTATTAGCACCAGGACAGCGGCTGCATAGAAAGTGTATTAGCACCAGGAACAACGGCTGCACAGAACATGGATCAGCACCAGGGACAGCGGCTGCAGAGAATGCGCGGATCAGTACCAGGGACAGTGATCGGCGGAAGGATCCATTTGCTGGTGGCGGAGGGATCAGTGAGGACTGTGTCTGGAGGAGGAGCTCGGGCGGGGGATGCAGCAGAGTTTATAGAGCGCACAGCCGCCGCCGCCGCGCACAGTCCGGAGGAGGCAGAGGAGCTGTGGATTGTCGCTGTGTTTCCTCCGCGTCTCCCGCTGTATGACTGTCCCTGCTGGGAGTAGTAGTGCACGTAGTTGTAGCAGTGCACATTTTCCTGCAGCTTTTTGCTCTCGGACTGTTGTTGTCGCTTCTGCGTTACTGGAATGGAGAAGTATTTGCCCCAACTCTTGGCTGAAAAGGACGCCTTGGACCCCTCCTTTACCCACGCGCTTAGGATGGTGACTGAAGGTGAGGAGCCCACCTCTATGGCACCTGGACAGGGGGATGATGATGGTGCAGGGGATGGATGAGAGCTCAATGTCAGGAGGGGTCTGCACAGCTCAGGTTACAGTCAGCTGGAAGATTCCACGATCAGGTCACCGCTTCTGTATTTCAGCAGGTGATGCACCTCTCAGGCAGATGTCTTGTGGCTTTCCTGGGATTTGGGCTGGTGAGGAGATCCCCTGGGATCTGGGCAGATGGATGGCTCTCCTGGGATTTGGGCAGATGGGGATCTCTTAAGATTTAGGTGGATAGGTGAATCTCCTAAGATCTGGACAGATAGGGGCATCTCTTCGGATTTGGTCAGCTGGGTTGATCTCCTGGGATCTGGGCAGATGGATGGAACTCCTGGGATCTGGGCAGAGGTATGGATCTCCTGGAAGTTGGGCAGATGGGGATCTGTTAAGATTTGGGTTGATAGATGAATCTTCTAGGATCTGGACAGATAGGGGGATCTCTTCGGATTTGGACAGCTGGGGGGACCTCCTAGGATCTGGACAGATAGGGGGATCTCTTCGGATTTGGGCAGCTGGGGGATCTCCTAGGATCTGAACAGATAGGGAGATCTCCTGGGATCTGGGCAGATGCGTGGATCTCCTGGGATTTGGGCAAATGGGGATCTCTTAAGATTTAGGTTGATAGGTGAATCTCCTAGGGTCTGGACAGGGGGATCTCTTCGGACTTGGGCAGCTGGAAGGATCTCCTGGGATCTGGGCAGGTAGGGGGATCTCCTGAGATCTGGACAGGTGCCCTCCCTGAGCCGTCCATGCACTTTATCCTGGACTGTGTGTAACTTTGCCACCATTGCTTGCAGGGGAAGGGGGAGGTAGTGATATTGTAAAAACCCCTATGGGTATTCCTTACCCTTTTATGACATCGTTTATCTGGATTCATAACATGGAGAAATGCAATTACTTTCAAATCAATTGTGATCAATGCGAGTGATATATTCTGATGGTTCAGAGCCCCCCTCCAGCCCCCCAGCCCCCCGCTCTCCTCCTGTTGGAGTCAATACCGATTCTAGGGTCAATAGAACCTCATGTAACAAGAGAGAAGCGAATGCTTTGTAAATAGAACGTTGAATTTCCAAATAGAACGTTGTCAGTAATGAAGGCGGCCACGTGACCGTGCTCATTCCTCTCCCATCCCTGTATCCATAGGCTGATTACATCATGGAGATCTGCTGGGTGTAGTAGTCCTCCTGTGCATGGCTGTAACAGATCCTCTCAAGGCTCTTGCATGTACTTCTGTTAGATGGGGAATATTTAATTTCTCATTACTGTGGAAGGAGGTGGAAGGTTTTCCTCTCTCCAAGATGCCGTTAATAGGAATTTCTTGTAAGTTGGCACTGTCCTATTCCCAGGGCGTCCTGGAGGAGTGATATCAGGCTGCAGTTAAGTCTCATTAGTCTCCACTCTGTGGCAGAGGTGGTTAATTTATCATGATCCCCCTCCCCCCTGCTCCCTATGCAGGTTTCTCTATATTATATTGCCCACCAGTCATGGCATCTTTCTATTGCTGTTATTAAGACCTCTTGTGAGCTGTTCATTTTCCCCTCAATCATACATTTGTGGAATATTATCAGCATTTCTTGTCTGTAGACTCTATTGTGTGGGTGTATGGACAGGAAAACATCTTTTGTGCATCTCTTTTTATGTACACTGATGCAGCAGAGCTGAATTTGTCATGTCATTGGCTCTATACAGACAGTTTTCCACATCAGCAATACATAATATCATAGTTTATAACACAAATGATCAAACTCGGCTCTGCTACATCCATTTAAATGTCTTACCTATATTTCTTAATGATTACTCAGGCCTGTCTTTATTGATGAGCGCTAGATACAGATGTAACGTGCAGATATTAATATTGATGGACTCAGATGCTTTGATGCCTATATATCCTGCTATGTATATAATGATATCACCTTCACCAGCTCTGTGTGGCAAGTATACATTGTATCATCCCAGTATATGTAATGTGACATCCTGTATGAACTGGCATTGTAGCCTCACATATCTCTTTCTTGATGCCTATGAATATTCTTATGGAATTTTTATTTTTTATTTTTTTCATCATTAGAACCGAATGGAACAAATTTGTTAGGGATATTTTTTTGTGTGACATTATTTTACATGGAGCAGAGCTGGGTTTGTCACTTGATACAGCTTAGTACTGTCACTGGACTTTTTATTTAATTGAGACAAAGGTTCAGATTTCTATCAGTATAGTCCTATATCTAAATACCAGGGTCAATAAAAAGTGGATGGACCCTCCACCTCCATTTCTATGTGTATAGTTCTGTATCTAAATACCCAGGTTAATCCAAAGTAAGTGGATGGACCTCACCACCCCCATTTCTATCTGTATAGTTCTGTATCTAAATACCCTGGTTAATACAAAGTAGGTGGACGGACCCCCCTATGCCTATTTCTGTCTACATAGTTCTATATCTAAATACAAAGGTCAATACAAAGTAAATGGATGGACCCCCCCACCCCCATTTCTATCTATATAGTTCTATATATAAATACCCACGTCAATTCAAAGTAGGTGGACGGACCTCACCACCCCCATTGTTATCTGTGTAGTTCTATATCTAAATACCCAGGTCAATACAAAGTAGATGGACGGACCCCCCCCCCCACGCCTATTTCTATCTATATAGTTCTATATCTAAATTCCCAGGTCAATACAAAGTAAGTAGGCGGACCCCACCACCCCCATTTCTATATGTATAGTTTTGTATCTATATACCCAGGTAAATACAAAGTAGGTGGACGGACCCCCCTACGCCTATTTCTGTCTACATAATTCTATATCTAAATACCCAGGTGAATACAAAGTAGGTGGACGGACCACCCTATGCCTATTTCTGTCTACATAGTTCTATATCTAAATACACAGGTCAATACAAAGTAGGTGGACGGACCCCCACTACGCCTATTTCTATCTATATAGTTCTATATCTAAATACGAAGGTCAATACAAAGTAGATGGACGGACCCCACCAACCCCATTTTTCTCTGTATTGTTCTGTATCTATATACTCAGGTCAATACAAAGTAAGTGGAAGGACCCCCAAACCACCATTTCTATCTATATCGTTCTATATCTAAATACCCAGATCAATAGAAAGTAAGTAGATGGACCCTACTACCCCCATTTATATCTGAATAGTTCTGTATCTATATACAGTAAGTGGACGGACCACCCCACTCCTATTTCTATCTATATAGTTCTATATCTAAATACCCAGGTCAATACATAGTAAGTAGACGGACCCCACCACCCCCATTTCTATATGTATAGTTCTATATCTAAATACCCAGGTCAATACAAAGTAAGTAGATGGACCCCACCACCCCCATTTCTATATGTATAGTTTTGTATCTATATACCCAGGTCAATACAAAGTAAGTGGAAGGAGCCCACTGTCTCCTTTTGTGGCACTGTACACATATTCTCCAATTACAACCCCTTTCCCCCATGGCACCATATATAGCGAGACCACCCTTCATTATTTTTCTATAGGACTACATGTTGTAAATATCTCATTTTTGTCTTTCCCAGTTGAGCGTTTCCACTGAGTTTGATGAAATATTCCACTCTGATACATCTTCACTTTGGATTCTGTCAGTCTTGACTTCATACCAATAGTATCCCATTATCTGCCCAGCAGCATGTTGCCTTTCACTATTTTACTATTCTCTACCCTTCCAGCTTGTTTTATGGGGCCCCATTACTTCTGAATGTGGCATTCCCGGTATTTGTAAATGCTTTACAGTATCACAGATGGAGGGATTTTAACTATGCAAATGAAGCGCCTCTTGCCAGTGGAAAGCGACTCTCCATATATTGTTTCCTCTGCTGTATTATGTGTTGCGTTCTTGGCGAGTCACAATCCCTATACGAGATGGTTGGTTCCCGGCTTCCAAATGTGCCATGTTGTATTTTCCTTCCTTCTGTCTGCCTCGTGTCTCCCCTGACATTCTCATCAAGACCAGTTTATCACAAGTTGGAAAGGCTAAATTGGAAATTGTTGCATTATTCTCATGGCCGCGCTCTCCTCCGTACACGGGGAATTGGGGAGTTTTCAGCCTTCTAGTATAAGTCTATAGAACCTGACCTTGATGTCCTCGACATCTCAGACAGTTGTGCTTTGGGAAAGTCGGTTTAGCAAGACTCAAAATGTTTTTCCATAAGATATGCAAAACAATTCTCAAAGTCACCCAGCCGAAAAGGAAAACAGGTGTTCTGATATGTTCTGATGCCCAATCTCCAAGCCAAGGTGGCCAACTCTATCCAAGGTGGCCAACTCTATCCAAGGTGGCCAACTCTATCCAAGGTGGCCAACTCTATCCAAGGTGGCCAACTCTATCCAAGGTGGCCAACTCTATCCAAGGTGGCCAACTCTATCCAAGGTGGCCAACTCTATCCAAGGTGGCCAACTTTATCCAAGGTGGCCAACTTTATCCAAGGTGGCCAACTTTATCCAAGGTGGCCAACTCCAAGGTGGCCAACTCCAAGGTGGCCAACTCCAAGGTGGCCAACTCCAAGGTGGCCAACTCTAGCCAAGGTGGCCAACTCCAAGGTGGCCAACTCTATCCAAGGTGGCCAACTCTATCCAAGGTAGCCAACTCCAAGGTGGCCAACTCCAAGGTGGCCAACTCTATCCAAGGGGGCCAACTCCAAGGTGGCCAACTTTATCCAAGGTGGCCAACTCCAAGGTGGCCAACTCCAAGGTGGCCAACTCTATCCAAGATGGCCAACTCTATCCAAGGTAGCCAACTCCAAGGTGGCCAACTCCAAGGTGGCCAACTCTATCCAAGGGGGCCAACTCCAAGGTGGCCAACTTTATCCAAGGGGGCCAACTCCAAGGTGGCCAACTCTATCCAAGTTGGCAAACTTTATTCAGGACTGTGGCTTAGTGGACGCACATCAAAAACTTTGGGAATTAATAAAGTGGCTAAGTTAGCAAATTTGAGTTTTTGTAACCTCTACTTACAGAAGGAAACTACAGTCTGTGGAATCACCTCCAGATGCCTTGGTTTGTAGGATTCAGATTTCAGGTTGTCTCAAGTCCTAGAAGCGTATAAAGTCTACTGTAAGTGTTAAAGGCAAAGGCAATTGAGAATTTTTGATACATTCTTTTTATAGACCCCCCAAAAAGTGAAAGGGATCTGGTAAGGGTTATATTTAGAGGTATAACTTTATCCTAAAATGTCAGAACCTCCATATTATTAGATAAGGGGAGTCCCAAAGGTTCCGAAAGGTGGGAG